>NC_090742.1:22585095-22692595 GCF_036898095.1 Palaemon carinicauda
TCTGCATCAAGGTCTTGTTGTCTAAGATGGACGTATGAGAAAGTGGGACATAAAAGAACCAGTCACATGGTAGAGTAAATAACACCTAAATGATGTAAAGTCAATGTCAGGTCATTACTTCATATGTATTGTAAAAAGAGGAAAAGTAAAATGTCTGCATTACTCAGCTGATGTTTAGGTATATCCTCCGTATTCAAGTTTACCTGATTAAATTGCTACAGGAAATCAACTGTGTTGTTTCACCCGATTCATATTCATATGTAAACCATGTTTTAACATAAATCTATTCCAACTATCAGGATTTTGTATATCAATTATCATTTCATTTTTCAATACGAAATACCTTTGAATAATGCAATGTAGGTTGAACTGTAAATACCGGTCTTATAAAGGATGTCCTGCCTACTAAACCTAAATGTATGATTAAGATGTGATTCCCCAATAAATGTTGATTTATACTCCTCACAATTTCTCGAAAAAAAAATTGCCAATTTAAATGAGAATCATGACATTTCGACAACATTACTCGGTCGAAATGCTATTTTGACCATGTATGACCTGGAAATAGCGAGGCTTGACTGAATTGTTCGGCTGTAACATTTACTGCAAAGTAATGACGTTAACATTTGAAGTTAGACAATTTCTTGTATTTGATATTGCATATTTGAAATATAAATTGAATTCTAAACATATGCTCCCGACATTTTTTCTAAGAAATTGATCAAAGATTGTGTTTGTTTATAACCTACATGTCAATTCCATGTTAACATTTCAGAAAAAATAGCAGCTGAATCCTAATTATTTATAATTTATAAGAAATCGTATCATATAAGAATATTGCTACATCATGTAAGATCAACTAACGAACGAATTATATGAAGGTACAATGACGTATTTCATGACGTCACTGTGGTGATCAGGGTGGGACTATGATCGGCATATATGACAAAATAAGATGCGTTCTTTCTTTAAAAAAATCTTCGCCATAAACATTAATTGTAGATTCTTTATCGAATATTGCCGCTTTTTTAAACGGAACACGAGTTCTGAAATTCTTACTCACAGGGAATGAGGAAAGGCTGTCATTTGGACGGGTAGTGAGGAACAGAGGAGGTGGAGTAGTAGAAGAGGCTGCTGTTGTTTGTTGATATTGGGGTTATGTGCCATCGGGCTCCCGCGATGTGGTGTAGGGGAAGGCCCTCCGGGAGGCGCCATCCAGAGGGGAGGGGAGGATATGAGGGATAGAAAAGGTGGCGGCCATGATGACGTCACGCCACTTCCTCTCTCGCGCACTCTCGCATATTCTCACGAAACTCGAGACGGCGATCAGGTTATTTTCAGATATGGATTTGTACAAAATTACCGATAACATAAAGTGTTAAGTGTAGGAAGTGTGAAGCCAACGATGGTCGAGGCCTGTCAGTTATGGTGAATTAAGGTGATATGAGACGGATCCTGAGAGTTATAATGCCGTATGTGAGGCTGGAGGCCGTGTGAGGAGAAGAAGAGAGGCGGTGGTGAAGGCGACCCAAAAGTGAGCGGTGTGAGAGTGTGAAAGAGAGAGAGAGAGAAGTGAGAGAACGAGAGAGAGAGAGCGAGAGAAAGAGAGAGAGAGGGGGAGAGAGAAAACACTATAGTGTCTTAATCCATCTATGTGTGAATCGCCCATCTTCTTGACCAAGACACCTTACCTCGCACCACCATCCTCCTCTTCATCATCAGGAGCAGCAGCCCGCTCTTCCACACCACCACAATATCACCACCCACACGCCCGCGCTGCATACACACCCACACCCCCCGGTAGATAGTGGTGGTGGTGTGAACGTTGGTGGTGTGTGGTGTTGAGGGTGTTGTGCAGTGGGTGGGTCAAGATTCAACCCCAACTTCGTCGTCGTCGGCTCTGGTGGTGGTCAACTGGGCCTGTATTCGGTGCCCCTAGAGAACGATCCCCCCTCCCATCTTCAGGGTAGTACCCCAGGCAGGAGATCAAGCCCCCCTCTCTCTCAGTTTTGCCCTTCCCTTTAGCATAGGAATACCCACCCTAGAGGTCCTTGTAGGATAGGCCCGTCATAGCCCAAAGATCCTCTCGCCACAGTTTTTACGCCGAGTGATTCAGCCCCCCTGGACGGCAGGTCGTTCCCCCTGACGCTATTGACCTGCCCTCCGCTGAGAAATTTGATAGTTGATCACCTCTGGTTATTCCATCGCGAGATCTAGAGTCGTGTCCCGTCTTAGATTTTGTCAGTTTGCGCCTATGAGAAAGTGCTGGTGAGGGAGTCCCTAGTGTTAGTCGCAGTGTTGTGGTGCCGTTATGGCAGCGGTCAGGGTGTAAGCTGCGAAACGCACCGAGGAAAATATCTTACGGAGTAGAGTGAGTGTAAGGGCCAACAGGAGACGCAAGGAACATGTCGGGCAGTGGGGGTACGTTTGTGGACAGAATAGACCCGTTTGCCAAGCGGTCGCTAAAGAAGAAGCCTAAACGTTCGCAAGGATCTTCTCGATATCGCACTAACAATGACGTGGAGCTTCAGCCATTGCCTCTTCTCAAGGGTAGGTTGAAGACCTCTCGCTTGTCTTGTGCGTACTCTAAGATTTAGGACGACCTGCAGATCGAGGCATCTCATTTCTAATGCTCATTTTAAAATGTCATATAATTTAACAAATGCATCCTTACTCATTGATACCTTCTGATCTGGAGGCAGCCCAAACTGCATTACATGATAGTATTTTTACATATTCTCAGGCTAATCTTATTTTGTATGAGGATTCATTTATAACAAATTAGCAATTTGATCGAATATTATTCTTTCAAAAATAAGTGTCGCTTTTAAAAAGCACACTGACTGAGATCTAGTCAGATTCCACCTGTTTAATCATAGGTTATTCTGCCTCTTATTTTACTGTCATTTAGAATATCATGTTAGTTTAGCATTAAGATATTTCCTTTCAGGATGTACATGAGTAAGTTGTTGTTTTCTAATTGCTTGATAATGTGGATTTATCTTGGAATACACTTGTGTGATACTCAAAATACCTAAGAATATATTACAAACATGTCTTGTAGTGCTTAGGAAAACAACTCAAAGTAAGTAATTAATATCGCAATGTTCAATATTCAATTCATTACTAATGTTTACATGACAATGAGGCTAGTGTGTAGATTAGCATAAAGGAATTGTTTCATACTATTAGAAATACTGTTTTATTGCCTATCTACATCAATTATCCCTGGGTTATAAAATAGTCAATGTTCTTGGTGTAAAGGACATAGTTACAATGTTGAAATTAAACTGAAGATTAGGAGAATTAACTATTACAAAACTGTCAGGTTTCTATATGTAAAGTACAAAATTTAATTGTAGCTATATCAGTGGTATTAATGTTGACTTCTGCAGTATATAAGGATTTAAGAAGGTATTCCTTTTAATTGGTTTTATACTTCTCATAGATCGTGGAACCTTCGTCTCCAATAATCTGAATCGGAATATATTAAAGAGGGTAGAGATTAGGTAAAAGTAAATTGATGTATGAAACCCCATATAAAGAATTCCTTATTCAACTTATATTGTGTTTCCACTACAAATTTAAGTATAAAGCCTTGTGGTTGATGAAATAGATAGTTGTACACATGCCAAAGTATCCAAATAATTCGCAGAATCGGGAAGGAAAGTGACAGCACCCTTATAAAAATAGCTAAATAGCACTGAAATACAGAAAGATAAAAGTGACTGTATAGAAACCATAGCCGTTTTCAAAATATGGGTCCCACTTCAAGGCAATTATTTTTTGGTGTAAAATGAAATGTTAATCACTGCATGAAAGTGTTGATACACTATAATTGATTGGCATGGAGTTGTTTTTTCTTCAAGTTTTTTATTTTAATATATAATTGTATTGTTTCCTACACCTTAACACCCTTGTAATTTTCCCCAGAAGTGGCCAACTTGCAGACAAATAAGGTTCCAATTCTTGATAAAACTAAGGTCAGGGTTAGGTTGTGGAAATTTCAGTATCAGAGTTTCTTAAATTGGAAATATGGAAAAATACCGTGACCATGTTACATATACAACATAGCAAATAAAATTCCTCAGTAAGTGTATTATAAAGAGCTAATTCACCCTAGTTTTAGAGGTGGAGTCGTTTGAGGGAATTGCAGATGTTTAGGAAGATAATGATTTAATGTATTGAAATATGCATGGAGAGTGATAACAGCAACCTGATCCTACTCCTCCCCCTCACCAACAATAGGGAAAAGAAACTTAAGAGATCATTATGAGAATGTGGTATATATATGTTTTTTGGAATATGATACAGTACTGTTGTTGCATTATCAAATAGTACTTGGTGATAAGCAAACATATAGTGCAGGCAACTGTTAAGCAGGCCATACACGTAGAGGATTGACGTGCTGATTTGACCGCGATTCCTTAATCTGTTTGGGGAATAAACAGGAAAAATCCAGCGCGACTAGCCTGTCCTCTCACCCTGTCAGCATGTTTGACCGGCCAAGCCAATTCTTTCGCGATTGGCAGCATGGCCTGCCAGTCTCGCATGTGTGTGGGCATGGACTAACATACTGACAGGGTTGACTCACCTATTTTGAGACCTACAGTATTCCATACTTCGTCCCTTGTTCAGAGCACTTTTTAAATTATAGATAAACTGATTGCATTTCACAAGTTTGTAATATGCATTTCATTGCTCTTTATTTTAGGTTTTCCCCTCACATTTTCATTCACCAAGTATGATTTCCATAAATTTCATCTCTGTTTTCATAGTATATGTAATCTTTAAATCACATAGTATTCTGCCTTATGCGTGCAATAGTGTCTTGTATTCTGATAATAAACAGATACAGTACTGAAACAAAAGGAAAAAATGAATATTCTGATTAGGTTTTATGAATTTTCTTCATAGGAAAAAAAGAGGTGTAAAATATGGATAGAGGATAAGTTAAGTAGTTACTGATAATTCTATTAACTTATGTATATAGTATCTCACATTTTCTCTCAGCCTATATAAACACAATCATTTTCAAATTTCCATCAATTAACACGAAAACAAGTACAGTACGCCTAATTTAAATTGCAGCAGTGCTTCAACATGAGAAAATCTCCAGAAAGGTCTAAAAATCCATTAAGTATATTCCTCCCAGGAGACACTTGGACTCTCGAATTAATGGGAATAAACGGAAAAGGTAATCCTATAATGACTTCAAGAGAAATGAGTACATTAACACCGTAGCGGACAAATCACCACCACGTAGAAGCCGACAGAGAATGCTTATCACGTCTTTCATATGATTATTTTCAAGTCAGATTTCATTGATTTATATAAAAAGTAAAGAAAGTAAAAATTACCAGAATTTGTTTTTTCAAAATTAGTTTTAGGCTACCAATTTTACTTGATACCTGGTAATGTACCAAATTTAGTTAACAAGTGCTAAAATCCGTAACCATGTGGGCTTATCCTGGGTGCCCAATCCTTTTGAACTAAGCTGGGTAGTCCGTAGCAAGTGGGCATTTCTCACAGGATAGGAGCGCCACTCCAGTCCTTAAGGACAAACCGTACGGTCAGTCCTCTGCGTGTATGGCCAGCTTAAGCTTACTTTGTCACCTATGGTTAATTACATTCAAGGCTATTCATTTGGATTTTGGTAAAATGAAGCTTGAAGCATTCATCCACATCATAGGTAGCCTATGTACCCAACTAAGATACTACCCAAGCCAAATCCTAAGTGCTGTGTCCAGAGCGAGATCTATCTTGTGCAAGTGGTGGCCGATGTGTTGACGTCCCTGACTGGTTGAACGCAAGACGGGTTCAAGTCGTGCTCAAGCTCGTTAGTTCCTTTGGTTGCTGCAACATAATCATCCTTGTGAGCTAAAGATGGGGATTGGTGGAGCCTTTATGTCTATCGTCTTAGTCATCAATAGCCATTGCCTGGCATTCCTTGGTTCTAGCTTCGGTGGAGAGGGGGCTTGGGTGCTGATCATAAGTATATATGGTCAGTCTCTAAGGCATTGTCCTGCTTGATAGGGCAATGTCACTGTCCCTTGCCTCTGCCATTCATGAGTGACATTTAAACCCTTAAAGTGAACAGACCAACTCGTATGTACAGTACAGTATTTGATGTGGGCAACTTGTGTCCAATAACTTTTAAGAAAATCTGTTCCTGTATCTGCAAGTGTCATGTACTGTAGACTGTACTAGAGCAAGTGTCATGTATTATGTACTGTAAATGGTTTAAAAATCGTTTGTACTTCTTAGTGCAAGAGTGGCATTTTACTACCCTTGCACCTCAGCGCAGGGCTGTATGGCCCAATTCCTTGAATGGAACCTAATATAAAGCATGTCATGTTTAATATATACACATATGGGGAACATGATGCATCTAACTTGTGCAAATATGGTCAAGGAGCATCTGGTATATGATACCAGGGCAGACTAGATCAGTTTGATGCATACGTAAATTTTTTTCAATTTTGACTTGGTAAAGAAACTAATCTTTTCACAATACATTATAAGGGCTATTATAAATAGTACCATAATTGATGTGTGCATCTATATTACTGTACATAATTTTTTTTTATCTGTTATTTAGGTGTATTTTTCTTTGCTGCTGGGTTATCAAAATTGACTAAGGAATCAAATCTTCAAGGAATTGTGTAATGGTCACCGTTTGTTTTTCCATTATTCTATGGTTTATGTAACCAATCTTTAAATGATTCACTGGTTATCGTATTCATTGATGCCAATCTGTTTTCTTCAACGAACTATTTGTTTAGGTAGACAGGTCCAGAACTTATTGGTCCAGGTGACATGTATGACCAGTACACTATAGTATAGAGGCTTGATCTGAACATGTGTACATTATATTGGTATGAGTTGGCTGATTTACGTATGCATCATGTACCCACAAAATTGTGCTACTGTAAAATGTTCTGCGTTTCAATCATCCCTTCACACTTAATTATAGAGATAAATAAGCTTGTTATTATGTTAGTAAAAGATAAGCAAGCTCTTGACAATCAAAAGGTACTGTACAAGGTTTCATTGGGCATTGATACATTCAGCTTAGCCTGATTGGGATATATTAGGCCAGTATGTTCTTTGTAAGATTGGAGTTGTGCTTATTTGTCACCAAATAAAAAATAGGAGCACCTTGGTATCCAGGCTTGATCCCATATATCATAATTTTTCTTTGTTCCAACGCGGAGTACTTACCTCGAACTACTTTCTTAGGAGTATCTGGGATCTCCTCTCAACCGACCAAAGTTTTGTGTAGTTTACCCTATACCCATTTTCTATGAGGGGTCCCCTCAGGCGGAGTGATACGCGCCCTGAGGCTAACCCTGGGTCAGAGAGCATGCTTGCTCAGGTCTCGACCTCCAGTAAGTTCTCTGGTCGCGTCGCGATATCATCTCGCCGCTCTCCTTAATCCCAGTGCGACTTTTTGTGTCCCCGACCCCTTTGTGTCTCACACGGTTCCCACGTGGTTCCTTTGTGCTTTTCCCTGTGCGTTCTTGTGTCTCGTAGTGCTTCCTACTGCGTCATGGAGCATCCCCGCCGTTGTCCTGGGCCTATGGCTGGTAAATCGTGTGGAGCGTTTCTATCAAAACCGGAAGTAGACCCGCACTCCTTGTGTTCGTCATGTAGGGGCAGTGTTTGTTCCCCTACCGCCACGTGTCCGGAGTGCGTGTCCGGGAACGAGGTGCAGTGGGTGCGTTACGGCACCAAAAAGAAGTCGCCTAAGAAGCCGAGCATCGCTTCTCCCCTTGCTTCGCCAGGAGTGAACTAGTTGGGCTTACTCTTTAATGGCTTAATTACTGATTTAGAATTGGACAGCGGCTGCAGTTACATGACTAACCGACTTGGTAAATAACGGAGGAAATTTTTATTAATCTTGCTGAATGCTTTACGCCTAATCTCTTCCAGCAAAATCAACCCAGTACAGAAATGAAATACATTTATAAGGGAAATAAATCAGAATTACATGATTTATCATTTTAAGTTAAGGTGTAAGGTAGCTGTTGTAGACTAAACAATATTTTAAATATCATGGTAGAATAAGATGTTTACTGTAAAATACATCTGAAAATAGATCTTGAAATTTTAAAAAGAATGAAATGCACACAAAGTAGTGATGTAACCTGTGGTGCAAAGTCTTTAACTTGGGGTGAGAGCTTTTCACCACATAACCCCTAATCTATCCTATGCTCGTTCATTTATTTTTACTTCTCAAAGAATGTTTCAGCGTTAAGTAAGAAAATATTTAGTTTATAAACATAAGGCCATTCTTGAGTAAGAATAGTCTTCAAAATGCAAAATCGATGAAAAATAGTGAAGCTGCGCGACTGGATAATATACCAGTAGAGGTATGGAAGAGTCTTGGAGAGGAAGGCATAGATATCTTGTGGGACCTGGCGCAGATCATCTTCAGTCAGGAAAAGATGCCAGAGGAATGGAGAAGAAGCCTAATCATTCCCATCTATAAGGGGAAGGGAGACATCCAGGATTGTGGCAACTACAGAGGCATAAAGCTGATAAGCCATACTAGGAAAATATGGGAGATCATCATTGAGAAGAGACTCAGAGATGAAACAACAATTGGTGAGGAACAATTTGGATTTAGCCTGGAAGAGGGACTGTAGGAGCAATATTTGCCTTGAGGCAGACGATAGAAAAATCGAGAGAAACAGAAAGTATTACATATGGTCTTTATTGACATGGAGAAGGCATACGGTCGAGCACCACGTCAGGAGCTGTGGAGATGTATGAGAGAAAAGAGGTTCCCTGAGAAATATGTAAGAATCACCCAAGATATGTATGAAAGGGCAGAAGCAAGAGTAGTACTGTATAGGCCTAACAGAAAGGTTTCCAGTAAATGTGCGACTATATCAGGGGTCTGCATTGAGCCCTTGCCTATTTGATCTGGTCATGGATGTAGTAACACAAGGTATTAAGAGATCAGTCTCCTTGGTGTATGCTTTTTGCTGATGATGTTATACTGTGTAGCACTAGGCGAGAGGTAGTAGAAGAGAAACGAGGAGTGGAGAAGAGAAATGGAAAATAGGGGATTGAAGATCAGCTTGAAAAAGACAGAATATTTGAGATTGAAAAAGGGCGAGAATGGGAAAGTTAGTTTACAAGGAGAGAGATTGAAAAGTTGAAAATTTCAGGTATTTGGGATCAACAGTTGCAGAGGATGGTGATCTGGGGGCAGAAATAAACCACAGAATACAAGCAGGATGGAAGAATTGGAAAAAAGTGCGTGGAATACTATGCGACAGGAAAATAGGGGTTAAGTTGAAAAGTAAAGTACACAGAACAGTTGTGAGACTGGCAATGATGTATGGAGCGGAGACGTTGGCAATAAAGAAGACGGAAGAGAAGGTGGATGTGGCAGAGATAAGAATGTTGAGATGGATGTGTGGGGTGACAAGAAGAGAGAAAATACGGAATGAGGTAATTAGGGCTACCACAGGAGTTATAAAACTATCAGATAAGATCCAAGAAAGTAGACTGAGGTGGTATGGTCATGTCATGAGAAGAGATGAACACTATATTGGGAGGAGAGTGATGGAAATGGAGGTACAGGGAACGAGAAGGAGAGGGAGACCAAAGCGAAGGTGGGTGGACTGTATCAAGGATGACCTTCGATCAAAGGGATTAACCAGTGATGATGTGTGGGACAGAGGTAGATGAAGAAAGCTGACCAGAAACATCAACTCCACATAGAAGTGGGAAAAGATGTAGACAAAGAAGAAGAAAGGATGTTTCAGCAATTTTGCATTTTGAAGACTATTCTTACTCAAGAATGGCCTTATGTTTATAAACTAAATATTTTCTTACTTTTCACTATCACAAATTATATGTACAACTTGACAGGGGTCTGGTATAAAGCTACTTCATGTTGTATGAATGGAGAATGGTATGTTTTGTTTTTCATATAATTTAGAGAATCTCTCATGGCATTGAACAGGTTAACACACTGGGATTGGAATACTTTTTTCTTCTTAGGTCACATAGTATTTTGGTTTACAGAGACCTTCAAGGTACAAATACTACAGTGTGCTTTGATGGTTTGTATTATTGTGCGGTGAGATTGCTGCTACAGCCATAGTTCTAGATTTGTAGAATGATATCTGGTCTCCCAATCTAGTTCACTAATGTTTATATATTAATCAGTTTATACATTAGCAAAAGTTCTATGGTTGTTGGATCAAGGTCTTTTTCGAAATACTTCATTTCAAACTCAAAATGCTGTGGACATCTACTGTAATCCCTCTTCAGGAGGGAACCTGATTGGCTTACCTCCAAATGCAGATTAAGCACTTACATGCCTGAAGCTAACCATTGTAATGTACCTTTTATGAGAAAGTTGATAACCTCAAGCAGCAAAGTTGATGACGAACGATTTCTTGCTAACAATGATTAATTAAGAATAAGAACAATGTGTATGATGCTATTAGTGTGTGTGCCTTTTATTTTCAAAAATTTGATTTTGGGTATGGAAGTATAGTTTGGAATTAGGCTACTACCATGAGAAACTTTTATATGTTAATCTTATTACCTATTTATTTTTGTCTGTAATTTCTCTTTGCCAACTGATTCTCTTTTTGGTGCGTATGACATCTTTACTTTTTCCACGAAGGTTATCAGCTAAAGATTGAAAGACAATGTACATTGACAGTGAGTGTGTGTGTGTGCGCGTGAGATGGCTGGGTGTTCCGTTAGCCTGAGGGCTTAATTCTTACTTTCTACAATCAGAAGGAAATTCATACTTGACAAAGTACTGGTAGCAATGAAAGAAAATATCTGTTTTATTGGAGGTAAAGAATCTTTTTGAAAGGTGATTAGAAAAATAGATATTCGCTATGCAGAAGTAAACGATCGACAGTTCTTAATGTAGAAAGATGATGTTCTGTCTTTGCGGACAATTTTTGTTTACAAGAGATGTCAAAAATAAAGAATGTCCAATATATTTAGACAAAACCTAGGTAAACCAAAACTTCAGTGTTGATAAGCAACAGACCTTAAACAACCCACGGGGAAAGGGGGAGGTTTTATTGTATTGCATGCAGGCTCTAAAGATGGGTTTGTGCCAACCACACAGTTGATATTCCTTGCTAAAAACTATGGAGATCATCATTACCAGATGAACAGCATTGTATTTGGAAATTGTTTGTGTAAGCAATCCACTCCTAATATTCCCGCATCGTTTGTTATAGTCATGGAGAACGTCTCCTATCTCTCTGTGTAGCTAGATAATCTGCCGACATCATCATCTAAAGAAACTACTATCACAGAATGGCATAACAGAAATTGGGAGAATCCAAAAGAACACTTGCTAAAAATGAAATTGTTACAAATGATGAAAAGGCACAAATAGAACACGGAAAATAATGTCATTAACAAAATTGTAGCAGAGTATGGCCATAAAGTGATTCATCTACTGCTGTATTACTCTCAACACAACCCTATTTTATTTATATGGGGCCAAGTGAAAAACTATATAGTAAGAAAAATAATCTCGATATGAGAGACTTGGTAGGTACTACTGCAGGAATCACTGAATCTAATAACAAAAGATGGGAACAAAGCTATGAGAAATGCCGAAACTTTGCAACTTGAAGATGCAAAGAAGAATTTTGGCAAAGACAAACTCCTTGAGACTCATTTCTCTTTGCTCTTGTCTCCTATGACAACGACTGTTTTCCTTCAAAGTATAAGAAATGTATTAAAAGATGGTACGTATAATGCCAATATCTCATCATCATCATCTCCTACGCCCATTGACGTAAAGGGACCCGGTTAGATTTTGCCAGTCATCTCTATCTTGAGCTCATAATTCAATACTTTTACTTTCATCATCTACTTCACGCTTCATAGTCCTCAGCCTTGTAGGTCTGGGTCTTCCAACTCTTCTAGTATTTACTTTCATTAATACAAAGAAAGGTATAAAATTTATGTAAATAAAATATATAGGCAGGAATAAATATACAGTAATAGGTAATGAAAATAATTAAACCATCGTAGTCTAATTATAAGAAGCCAACCTTTGACTGTGACTCCCAAGGTCTGAAAAGCAAATCCACCCCCAGGTATTTGATCCAGCTTAACATCAGGTATGCTCGTATTAAGACTAGTAAAGAAAAGTGATCGAAAGAAGAAGACTCCTCCTCTTAAGTATTTTGAGAAGGCTAACATTCAATGGTTAGCTTCGATTGGAATGGCTATACTGTAGTTATAAGTACTAGCGTCGTCATATACAGTATTGGGTGCGCATGGATATTGTACATTCAGTGTAGTGGCTGCCTTAAGAAACTGTACATGAATTGCTAATTACTATTCATACAGTTGCTTTGCTTCCCACCTGTGATCACATAAAAGGGATAGAAGTTGTCCTTACCAAACCCACCTCTACCCTCCCCTAGGATACAGTGCTTTATCCAACCAGAGAATGGATCTCCCAAGATACTTCAACCAGTTTTATATAACATCATTTGAGGATGTACAATATGTATAGTGTATATGAGGCATTATTGCATACCCAATTAGTTTATATAAAAAAGAAATTATGGTATGTTTGTAGATTTTAAATTTCAATTGGGTCTTACTAATTACTTAACCTAGTTTTGTAAGGCAGTCAATGTAGGCTGTGATGAATATTGGCATCAGGCAGGCTTTATAGCCTGTCTTTTGTAAATGTAAAATCCCTTTAATTCAACTTTGCCTTAGTAATTATTTGATAGATCAGTTTCTTGACAAGAATAGGCTGTGGAGAAAATTTTTTCCACTAATCGTGTTTTTTTCTTATCAATGTAGTTTATGTATTTTACTTGTATAATTATTATGGCATACCCCACTTATCCCTTTGTACCCTGTTTAACAGTGTATGGGAACCTGACTTTAGATAGGGAAAAGGAAAATTGCTGGTAATGAGGACAATGTTTACAGGACTGAAGTCGGTCAGAGAAGATGTCCTGGAATAATAGGGGAGTTTTTTTATATTTGTTCTGTATGGTATTGAAGGGATGATCCCAGTACTAGATGGATTTATTGTACCCATTCTCTGTGCATCCTTGGTTTATGTTGTTACTGTGGATGAGAGTGAAGAGACCTGAGGATGCACTTGGATATGGAAGCATAGATATTCATCTTCCTATCATAATTATCTTCCTCAACATCATTTTCAGCTTCCCCTTATGTAGATAGAATGAAGCACAAGAAGGCAAAGAAGCGTGCTTCATGGTAGAAGGCCAGGTGTCTTTTTGCATGAAAAAAAGGTTTCTTGCAACCTATATTATTATTATTATTATTATTACTACTACTAGCCAAGCTACAACCCTACTTGGAAAAGCAGGATGCTACAAGGCCAAGGGCTCCAACAAGGAGGTGGCCTAGTGAGGAAAGGAAATAACAAACTTCATAATTGTGATAAGTAGAAGATAGAAAGGTAGAAAAAAAGAATTAAAGGAGTTTTATACAGTTAGAGACACATTGTCAATACAAAGATCTGGATGTTGAGGATCCACTGTCCTCAACCTACTTAAAATCATTCTATGAATTTTTTTTTTTTTACATGGTCCAACTTTATCCCCCCATAATTTGCACCATGCAATATTTTTACGCTGAGCAACCAAATATCTATATCCAGGTGATGGAATTTATGGAATAAAATAGCATCATCTGCATATGCAACAAGCTTGTTTTCTACAGCAAACCACATATACTTGATTGGTATGAAAAGAAAAGGACCTAAAACACTACCCTGTAGAACACCAGATATTACATTGCTATAGTTACTATGGTGCCCATCAACAACTATTCTTGCAGTCTCTTATTTTAAAGTTCACTAATGATGTTGAGAAAAGACCCATCTGTTTAAGGTATGACAGCAAGTGCCTCATGATTAGCAATCAAAAGCAGCACTAAAATTAAGGCCACTCATACGAAGTTCCTGACCATAATCAAGGAATTGCTGTACTGCAAACTGGAGAGCAGATGGATAAGTTCACGATACCTGTTCAAACATCTTTCCAAAAGATGTTAAAAATTTTTGGTAATCTGGGAGTAATAAAAATTGTGAGGTATTAAGTATAGTGCAATAGCTACCACAAATGTTTACATTTACCTAACGGAGTAACGTTGCAATTCACCAAGTGAAAAAAGTTCCTCTTGTTACCTTGTGAAAAATAACAGACAACTTAGGAGCTGAGAAATTAGCAGTCTTTATGTAAGCAAAGGGAAAATATAATTTGGGTCGACACCTCCATAGGCCTCAAGGTCCAGCAATCGTGTTTTACTCTCACGGTACTGAAAAGCTTAACTAGTTGGTTCAGCTTTAGGAAAACAGGAATGAGGAAGATTGACTTTCTCATTATTCTTCTTACTTTCAAACACATCACCCAAAAGGGTTACCTTTTCCTTTGGACAGTGAGTGACAGAGCCATCTATTTCAAGCAAAAGAGGAACTGTTTAATCTTGACCAAAGGGTTCAAACTTGAGGGTAGTCCACCATTTATGTTCCGAGGTTGTACCAGAAAGGGTTTCTTTTTCATATGGAGTATAACCAATTACTGCTCTTGTTCAACTGCATGATGATCATTGAGATTCTCATTGTATTCAATCTCCTACATTCCACCATAGAAGAGGAATGCTTCTGGTACTCCTGTGGAAGTGGTTGAGGAAGCAAAGAAGAATGCCCTCTGCAAGGGCAGAAGTCATTCTAGTGTTCATTACTCTTTCTTTGTAATGGTATGACAGTTAAAGTAATTGTTCTTGTTGATAGTCAGTGGAGGGCTGTATAGGCTCAACAATCTTTCACAAGTGGTCATTCAAGCACGGCTTTAATTATTGCTGCTTTAATAAGTTGTGTTACAGCGTTAGACCATAGGGGAATGTAGCAGTGACAGATGAGGGTGGTTTGTCAAAGCCTTTCAGGGCAATTATTGGCTTCCATTCCTAGAATGTTCAGTATCCAACTTGTAGTACTCTCAAGCTTCTAAAATCTTGCACACTCAATAGTGGTCCAAAAGCTGATGGAGAAGGACATGCTGGAAGACTTTGAAGATGACTGACCATGTTTGTACACTGCTCTTCTTGATGAAGGCGGCTATGGTGGGCTTGTGATTAGTTATAGGGCTCTCTTGTTGTCTGAATGGGTTACTTGGCTTAAACATGGTAAGGATAGAAACTAATTGTACCATATTTTGTGCATGGGAGAGGTCTGAAAGGTGAATATATCCAGAAACTCTTCTACCAAGTCTGTTACGGGACAATCGTATTACTTGAAATGGCTGTGCTTCGGACAGCTGTTAACCACGCAGGTGTTAACGCATGTTTGGTTTCTCTCGGAATTTGTTTCTTTCAGTATCATGTCAACTGGCTACTCCTGGCATCTTCCAAGATGTAACTGCTCTTCTCATATTGTATGAGATGGGTATTGTGATGAATTGAGGGGTAGTCAGATCTCCTACCCATGCCTGGAACAATCAGTTTGGTTTTTGCAGTTTGTTGCGAGTCACATGACCTACTTGAAATACGTTTCTACATGGAAAAGTGTGTCCTCAATCACTCCTGTGGCACTTGAAGAAACAATGGTCACTATCAGTTGATTCCCCAAAATTTTTGGGTTCTGAGAACTTCCTGGTTGAGTTCTGTGGTACTGTCGTCTTCTGGAAATGCTCCTTCTCTTGGATGCATGTAGTGAGGGCTGGGGCATGCACCTAAATGTGCACTGCTTGTGACTCGCTTGTATATCTGAAAAGTAGTTCTTATGGCACTGCATTTATTCATGGATCAATTGTGAGGTCACTGTCATTGAACATCAACACAATTGTTGATGCATACATCAAGCAGGAGGACAAATCTATACGGTGTGACTAGGTGAGCCAGGTGCAAGAATGGATGGTTCACCACACCTTTGAACTTGATATCCTGGTTCGTTGAAGGACGTCATAATGTACTGTTGGAAGATCGGCTCTGTCATTAAGGATAGGTAATTGGCACAGATTGGTCATTGTTCAAAAAGGCAGTTAGAAGTCTTTAAGGGTTTGGGTTACTTTGGTAATTATCCTGTTCACCAAACTGGACTGGGAAGCTCCCAGTAAAGTATTTTGCTCTTGTACCAAACTCACAGACCATTGTAGAAGATGCATTCTGACCTTGCTGTCTGATTAGTGATGCAATCGATCATGTATTATCCACCTGTTCTTAGTAGGATCCCACTGGCTCTTCATTGGATTATGATAAATGTTAAGATGTCATTGACCTATAGTCCTAGACTAATAAATTTTCAGGTATTTTATGGGACTTATTTATAAATGTGTATGCTTTTTGTAACAGTTTTGGGGGTTTGTTATATTAAAAAAGTAAAATTTGGTCATGAATTGCAAAAAAAAAGTATTGTAGCTCAGAAATTTTCTGGTAGATTTCTCACAGTTTCCAACTGTAAACCTGCTTGCATACTTCGGTAAATTGACTATCAGAATTGATGCATTGCTTCCTGAAAGTGTCTTGGGAATTGGAAATACAGTACTTCAATTTCATTTTCAGTAATCTGATTGGATAAAGTTGTTTCTCCCTTTTTTATGCTACAATTACTTCACATTATATTGGTGAAGCTTAAATATTTGATGCCCATTGTATGCTTTTATGAAAGTTCACTGGTATTGCTCTGTAAATAGGGTATGGTCAGATTGGTGATGTAAAAGTAAAATTTTTTGATTAAGTTTCCTCAAGTTTAATTGATGAAAGGATATTCTTATTACTTTACTAATATGCCCTTACATTATTTATAAGAAAAGGATGTGTACTGTAAAACAGAACTAGAATATCATTCCAAAGGTTATCGATGTTTATTTTGAACTTCGCTTACTATGCACGTGTGTGGATTAACTCGCCTGTCTTCACTAGACAACCCCCTCTCCTGAGCCTGTAGTGGTAGCACACTTTAAACCTCACATGCCTCTCTTAGTCTGTTTGATGTTTGGTACTGATGGGGGGTTAACACACATGCCTCTCGCAAATGTAATCATAATTATGACCTGCAGGGGTATCCATGAACTTTACAGACTACTGGACTTCAGCGTCCGTTTACTCGTCTAGATGACCTTCGTCCTCAAACCCATTGTGGTTCAAGATCACCGAGAGTATTTCTCCAGTGACAATTATTGATTGTTCCTGATCGAATTTAGGTTCCCTAACACTGCAGAGTATTGTAGGTTTCCAGCTAACTCCTTCCACCTTTCTTGGAGGGTGCAAGCCTCAGAGAAAGTAAGAAGCTTCAGTCAGAATCTAGGAACATCTTGCAGACCAGAGGGGATTCTCGAGCTTCTGGGGAGGTTATGACCAGGGATCCAAACTCTATTCTAGGAGTACTGGGAACAGCCCCTCTCAATCTCGATCTTCTCCAAGGGGAGAGATAGCCTTACCTTCGCAGCATGTGTGTGGCATTACGCACTCTTTTTCAATTATTGCAAAATATTGATATCAGGCGGGCTTTTGTGAAGTGCCCGTTTTCCCAGATTCACAGAGTCGATCTTATAAAGAAGCACGCTGGAGCACAAATTCACAGCGTGTAAACTTTGACACTTTTGAAATGGGAAACTGCTGTACATGCCTCAATTCATACTTTGAATTCCATAAGAAGAGATTTGATGAATGATACATCCTTCATCGAAAGTTAACAAGAAGTTGGTAAAGTAGTTGTGGTTCTCTTTTAAAGGTTGCTCATAAATGGCAGGCAAGGTACGGTGACATTGCCCTATCAAGCAGGACAATGCCCTAGAGACTGACCATATATACTGTACATATGATCAGTACCCAAGCCCGCTCTTCACCCAAGCTAGGACCAAGGAGGGGCTGGCAATGGGTGCTGATGAATCAGCAGGTAGACCTATAGGCTCCCCCAAACCCCCCATCCTTAGCTCACAAGGATGGTGAGGTTGCAGCAACCAAAGAAACTGACGAGTTTGAGCGGGACTCGAACCCAAGTCTGGGGTTCGTCAGTCAGGAACGTTGTCACATCAGCCACCACAAAAAGCTCCTTCATTAGAGAACTTCAAGAAGTTTTGAAATATTTTCTTCTTGATAACAAGAGTTTGCAAGTCTCATGGTTCCCCTTCTTTCTCGACATCCTTCCTCAACTCCTTTATTGGACCTGGGTCTGAGTTTTTTATCCCTGGTGGCTACTCCTTATTCCTTTGAAGACAGGAGATGGAATAAGACCTGATGTAACACTTAGCAGGGCAATAAATTTACCACAAAGGCATTGTGATAGTACACCTTCCTGGGACAGGTAGGAATAAAACTTGGCATGGAAGAGATTGCCAAAGGATAGGAGTCACCCTCTGAAAGTGACAAAAATACCCCATTCGCCTGGCGTGATCCTCATGCTTTCCTCATCTACAGGCACGTAGTCAGACAGCTGACACTAGACACATTGCTGGTCAGAAGAGAATGGAGCTGCTCCCTTTCCTATTCCCTTATTGGCAAAATTAGTTCTGGAAGACCAATCAATAGGAGTTTTAGAAGCTATTCCTACTGTTTCTCTTCCCATGGGAGAGAAAGTAGTACCCAATCCTATACCGAGTATGAGGAAAGAGACAGCGAAATGTCGGGCTGCTTGACATTCCCTTCAGCTGTACATGATCACTACCTTTTGTTGGAAAGACATCTCTTTGCGATGTTGATCGTGCCAGCTCTGTAAGAGTATAGTTTGATTTATTTGGCTGGTTAATTTCCTTTTAATAATAATAATGTTGGAAAAACATCAGTTAGCAATCACAGGCTCTTATGGTAGCTCCACTTCACCAGTTCACGCTTCCATTAGAGCAATACTAGACATGCTACTAGTTGTTAGCGCGCTCTGAAGAGACTGTCATTACATGTGCACGATTGTAAGCCACAATCTTATCTGCTGAGCTTGCGATCATTCGCACATCATCTCACCCACTCGTGATTGTTCATGCACCCTCTCACCTGCTTGCTAGAGCACACTCTTAGGGGAGCTCCTTCCCCCCATATAGCACTAATTTTAGAATTATGTACTGAATAGGTGGGGTGCCATCTTAGAGCAGTCAAATACTGGTGCTCTCCTATACATTTACATACAGCCTCCCTCAACCAGTTGACTTGTGAGCTTAAGCTCTTATTGCACTTTCCCAGTTACTCTTGGGTATACATGGGACAGAGAATAAGGTCACGTACAAGTACACCTTCATAGTACAGGATTGTTGCTGAAGGCAAGGATAGTGACAGCTCTCCAGGCTTCTATAGTCATCGCTCTCGTTGAGAAGTCTGGAGGCCAGAAGATGGTCATTGACCTCTCAACCCTGAACAAGTGTTCTGCAAGCATCGTTCAGAAGGGAGACTCCTGCACAGTCAGGCAAGCGATCAGGCCATTAGGTTTCACAATGACAATTTACTTGTGGATGTGTACTTCCAGATCTCAATCCAGCACGTTTCACCAGAATTTTTACTCTAGTTTTAACGTAGGTGCACTCATCTTCTACATTACCTGGGTGACTGCTGGAGACTTGAGATTTGGAAGACAACTTCCCTGTGAACCAAGACAGGCTTCTCATATTGTCATGAGCCAGTGATCTTTGTGAACTGCAAGAGTTCACTTCTGATGCCCAAACAAAAATTGGTTTGAACAGTAATGGCCATCTACACCATTGTAGTAAGTCTTCCCATTATGGGACAGACTGGTATGCTTGTAAAAGGTGGTTATCCCCTCCATTTAACAGCCCTATCTGCTAGTACAGCCGTGGTAGAAGTTGCTGGAACATCTCGTTCCGAACGGTTGTCTCTGCCTGCAGTCTCGTCAATGAGACATGGGTTGCAAGACAGCCTCTCTCTCCTTTATCATTAGTTCTGATAGGGGAGGATTCCAGCCTTAACCTGGAATGGTGGCAGGGCAAGAGTTGAGACAATGGACTGACCAGGATTGTCGATGCCATATCAACATGGAGCGGCCTTTTGTTCCAACAGTTTTGCACTCTTGGACTAGGCACTCGGTGGTGCCAATGGACAACAACTTCATAGGAATAACATACTGTATACATTATAAACAAACGAGGTGGTACAATTTCTCTTGCTTTGCCAGTTAGTATTGGAAATTTGTAAGTGGGCAGTGCTCAACTCTATCTCTGACAGATTGTTGGATCAAAATGGTCATTGCATTCGCAGATAGTGAACAGGATCCTGACTGTGGAATTCCCCATCAGTCGACTTGTTCACAACAGCTCTAAATTGGAATTTTCTGTTCATACTATTTACCGATACCAGACCTGCTAGCAGTGTTTGATGACACTTTCCAACGGTGTCATCACCGCAGTTCTTTCTGATAGAAGTGTCTTGATCCGAGTCCAATACACTCCCATTCTTAATTGCCTCTAGAAACCCCAAATGCCCCAAAGTAGAATGGCACTGAGACCAATTCTATCTGATAAGGACTCTGAGATATATGCCTACTCTCCCCGACCTATTGTGCCAACCTCATGTCCAGGTATTCCACAGCTCGATGGAGTCCCTACGCCATATGAGTAAAGTCGATCCAATATTGCCTCTCAGAGGAAGGTTGTTTGCATGAAGCTGCTTGACATGTGGCAGGATACCTCTGGAAATCATCAATATCTGTGTAGTACCAAGTTGAGTTGGTTATCCTTTGTGGTTATAGGATGGGTATTTCTCCTCTTGGAGCCTATATTTCATGTACAGTAAAGCTGAATTTTATATATATATATATATATATATATATATATATATATATATATATATATATATATATATATATATATATATATATATACAGTATATATATATATATATGTGTGTGTGTGTGTGTATGTGTATACACACCCAGTTACTATACCGACACCCTATAAGGGTGAGCGAGCTGGGTATATTCCTGGCATTCCATGCAACTTTTTCTCTGGTATATTTACAGTAGCAGTATTTATACCTTAGAAATGGTGCTATAAGGAGCATTTCACTGGGCGACACAGGTCCCCCGCCCAGAAATAGATATTTCCTTCGTCAAAATCCCTTATATATATCTACATACGCTGGTATTGTCAAACCACCGGGGCACGAGGTGTAAGGAACTATAACTCTACCCCACTTACAACGGCCTAAGTTTTAATAGCCTGGGATAAGTACCCAGCCTACTGGAATAGTGACTCCTCCCTCTTAAGGATGAGTCTCCTATGTTAAGGACGAAGGTTTGTATTTGTGCCAGAACAAATGACATACAGTATTTGGAGAGAATTTGTATTTTTCCTGACTATACAAACCTGAGCCCTTTACTTATACTTCCCCGCCATCACCTACCTCCTAGAAACTCCTGGCAAAATGAGTGCTCAGTTAGCAAGCTGGGGGATGGGGCTTCCCCGCTCCCTTTCACCTGTTCACACCTCATTATGAGTTTAGTAGCCATATGCTCTGGCTTCACTGATAATCTTTCCTATGTAAAGGACTCTGGCTAGTATGTTTAGGAGAAATACAAATTATCTCCATATTTTTCATTTTGAGTTCCACCCAGCATAAGACAAGTAAATGTGTGGTACTGTACCCAAGATAACCTAGGTGCCACAGGAAGTAGCAAAGATACTGCAATCAGTTGAGACAAAATCATGAATGATGGACTGTTAGTTTATAAAAAGAGCCTGAAAGTGACTAAACTTTGTCGATGGATAAACCACTGTAGTGTCTTACTACCATACATACCTGCTTAGTGATTATTTTTTAATTTATTTTTCATATGATGGTTTTGAATGTGACTAAATTTTCATAGTTTTGTAGTTTATTAAAGAAATTAAGTTAGAACAGAAACTAGCTTTTGGATAAAAATTCAAAGGAAAGCAGTTGGATGTTTTAAGTGAAGAGATCAGAAATGAAGAGTTGTGAGAGTTTTTATATGCAGATGATTTGGTGATTACTGCTGAAAATGAGGAAGACTTGCAGATAGGGTTTGTACAGTATAGTGGCAAGAGA
Organism: Palaemon carinicauda; assembly: GCF_036898095.1. NCBI lineage: Eukaryota > Metazoa > Arthropoda > Malacostraca > Decapoda > Palaemonidae > Palaemon > Palaemon carinicauda. The sequence continues at coordinate 22,607,101 of NC_090742.1, forward strand.
ATTTGGAGAGGTATGGCTTAAGGATTAATGTGGATAAGATTGAAGTTATGGCGAGCAGTGTGGAAGGTGGGACGAGGATAGCTACACATGATAATAAAAGCTTGGTTATAAAACAGGTGGAACAATTTAGATACTTGGGATCTACTGTAAGTCAGGAGGAAGGATGAGGCTGTAGTTGAGGATAGGATAAAAGCAGCCTCGGGCAAGTTAAGATTTATTACACAGTAATAGAACCAATGGTAATTTATGCATCGGAAATGTGGGCTCTTAAGACAAAAAGAGGAAGTAGAGCTTGAGAGAACAAAGATCAGAATGCTGATTTGGATTATGGGAGTATCACTGCTTGAAAAATTGGAAATTGATGAAAAAAGAAGAATGCCAGGCATAGTAGGGATTACAGAATTGATAAGTGTGTCACGACTGAGATGGTGTGGGCATGTGTTGGGAATGTATGGTGTGAGGTAGTAAGGAGGGCTTAGGAGGAACCTGTTAGGGGGCAAGTTCGAGAGGGAGGCAGAGAATTAGATGTTGAGATGAGGTGAAGGATAATATGGAGAGAAGAGGTTTGGTGGAAGTAGATACCTTTGATAGAAGGCATTGGAGAGGGCGCATCAGGCAACCAGCCCCTTAATGTTGGGAAAGAAGAAGAATTGAGATTCATTAACTTTTCCTGAATTATGATGAAGTGTAATATATTTCTGTTACAATCTTAGAGAAATGAGAGAAATATAAAACATAGAAAATTCTTTTCCTGAAGGTATATAGGGCTTTCTGCAACAGTAACAAGAACAATCCTGTATGAGTTTTCAGTATTGCACCTTTCTCACCTTTTTCATACTCTATTTTGGAACTACTGCTGTTAGTTATGAGAACAGTAATGTAGATTTTTAAATATTAAACTTAGCCGGTGAATATGTAATAGCTGACGTCTCGGACGGCTCGACAGAAAAACACAAAAACTCGCGAGCGATCGCTATGAAGGTTGCGGGTGTGCCCACCAGCGCCAACTATCGGCCAGATACCGCATATACATGTAAACAGCTCCAGTTCTTCTCTGTCGGTCTTGTCGACAAGTTGATTCCATTACTCGCTGTTTTTCGTCATTCTTGGTGAAGTACTTCTTTTTGGTTTTGAGCTTTCGCAGTGCAGGTGTTTTTTATCTTCAATTAAAACTCTTGAACTCTTTTTTGGATAGATTTTATTGTTGATGACTTTGGATTGTTTTTGGATTTTCTTTGACTTTTCAAAATGGCTGACCCTTCTCCAATTCCTAAATTTCGTAAATGTAATGCTAGGGATTGTAACAAACGTCTTCCAAAGGCCTCTCTCGACCCACATACCGTGTGTTCTAATTGCCGGGGTAAAACCTGTCAATTAGGAGATTGGTGTGATGAGTGCGTGGTACTTTCGGAATTCGACTGGCTAGAGTTTGATAAGTATTCTCGTAAGCTAGAGAGAGATAGGGTGAGGAGAAGTTCCTCTAGATCATTAGAATTTTCCTCCTCCCATGCCCCTGAACCTAATCCTTCCCCAGTAGTAGTTGTGCCTGAACCTTCTACTAGCACTCAGGAACCATCAATGCGGGATATGTTGCGTGCCATTCAAGCGTTGGGAGAGAGAGTTGAATCTTTGGCTACGGACCGTAATCAACTCATGGCGGATGTAAAAGTGTTTAAGTGTCAGAGTGCCACATTAGAAAATCATGGGGATAAAGTGATTAGTGCGCAAAGTGTTATCAGTGTTGCGACCGAGGGTTCGTCTGTTCGTGCTTGTCGTTCGCCTAGTCCGAGACCTCTTGCAAGCTCCCATGCACCAGGGAGAAGTAATGTCGTAGGACTTATGGGGACGAGAGGCTTTAACCAACGAACAGACGTTCCCTCTATGGTTTCGGGCGTGTCTCGTCAAGACCGCCCCTACCATAAGACGAGCGAGGCGGTTTTCTCCTCGTCATCCGAAGGCTTCTCGCGTAAGAAACCGTGGAGCAAGGTTTCCAGACCCTTAAAGCGGAAGTCAGTCCCTTCAGGACAGGTCCAGCGTCCTGGCTGTAGCCATTGGGACAGCTCTGACCCTGTGCAGTCATCGGAAGACTGCTCGCCGCCTAAACAAAAGCGTAACACGGGCTCCGAGAGTCTTAGTTTAGGCAATGTTTTGCCGTCACAGACGTTACCATCGTCTCGACCCGTACCGACTCCCGTTGATCCTAAATGGGTTGTCCTGCAGGATATGCAGAATAAGCTTGCCTCCCTTATGGAGGAGTATACTGTTGAGCAGGTTCACGATGATCCTCGCCGTTACGCTGATCGAGATCCTGGCCGTCAGCCGCCCAAACGAGCCTTTGCTCGTCCTGTTGACGTTGACGTTACAAAGTCACGTCAGTCACGTGACTTGGAGCCTCACTCGATGCAGTCCCGTGTTGACTTTCAGCTGCTTGTGGACGTTCAGCCGCTGCCGCATGCTCGTGTTGACGTTCAGGACGTTCGCCAACCAGCTAAGTTGACTTGTTTTGACATTGAGCGTCAAGCACCGCAGTCAAGAGTTGTTTTAACTGCTCAATCTAGGCAGTCAAGGCAGTCTCGACTTGACGTCGAGCGTCCTCCCGCTCCTGTTGTTTTTGCTAGTCAGTCCGTTAAGCAGTTACATGACGTAGCGTCCTGGACTGCTACTGATGCTCCTTTGCGTGTGGACTCTGCTTGTCAAGCATTGCCACCAAGGCAGGTCTCTCCCTTGCTTGAGACTCATCAGTTGTCGGACGAGGTTCCTTCAGATGAGGACGTTGCTGATCCTCCTCCTAATGATAATCCTTTGGACGTTTTATCAGATGTAGAAGAACCTAAGGCTGTGCAACCTTCGATGGATTTTAAGAAAATCATGATGATTTTCAAGGATCTTTTCCCAGATCATTTTGTTACTGTTGCTCCTCTCGTTCGCCTCCGTCTGAGTTTGCGCTAGGCTTAGCTGCTACCAAGCCTGCCTTTACTAAGCTAGTGCTCTCTCGCTCTTCTAAGAGGGCTTTACGTCTTCTAGGCGACTGGTTGGTTACCAGGAGGAGTTTGGGGAAGACGGCCTTTGCCTTTCCACCTTTTAAGCTAGCTTCTAGATCGAGCGTCTGGTATGACACGGGAGAAGTTCTCGGCTTGGGAGTCCCTGCCTCTGCCCAGGGTGACTTCTCAAGCCTTGTAGACTCTCCCCGTCGCCTGGCCATGAGATGCTCAAAAATTTGTTGGTCCTCCTCGGACCTTGACCATCTCCTTAAAGGCGTATACAGGGCCTTCGAAGTTTTTAACTTTCTAGATTGGTCTCTAGGAGCATTAAGTAGGAAGATCTCGTCTGCTGACCAAGATGTATCCTTACTTATTATGTCTTGTATGGACAAAGCCATCCGCGATGGCTCCAATGAGCTCGCCTCCACCTTTACGTCGGGAGTCTTGAAGAAGAGAGAAACCCTTTGCTCTTTCCTTTCAGCAGGAGTTACTCCCTGTCAAAGATCGGAACTGCTCTTTGCTCCCTTATCGGCTGCCTTGTTTCCACAGCAGCTGATTAAGGACATTGCTGCTTCACTTGTGCAGAAGGACACACATGACCTGATGGCTTCTTCTGCTCGCAAGGGAGCTCCTTCTTCATCCTTTGTTGTGAGACCCAGAATCGAGACTCCTGCGTCTAGGTTTATCCTGCCCTTTCGTGGCAGAGCTCCCAGCAGGGGAGGCTCTCGTGCCGAGGGAAAGAGAGGTAAGAGGAGAGGAGCCAAGTCCTCCCGTGGCAGAGTCTGACTGCCCACGTCCTCAGACAGCGGTAGGGGCCAGACTGAACAACTTCTGGCAGGCCTGGGAGAAGAGGGGTGCAGACCAAGAGTGTTCTGTTGCTCAAGGAGGGGTACAAAATACCTTTTGTACGCAGACCTCCTCTAGTAACAGTTCCCATAGACCTCTCTCCCAGGTATCGAGAGGAGTCAAAGAGACAAGCTCTACATCACGAAGTGTCTCTGTTGCTAGAGAAGGGAGCGGTGGTGAAAGTCTCGGACCTTCAATCACCGGGGTTTTACAACCGTCTCTTCCTAGTCCCAAAGCATACAGGAGGTTGGAGGCCAGTGCTAGACGTCAGTGCGCTCAACGTTTTTGTTACGAAAACAAAATTTACGATGGAGACCACGAAGTCCGTCTTAGCAGCGGTCAGAGAGGGAGACTGGATGGTCTCTCTCGACCTGCGAGATGCGTACTTCCACATTCCTATACACCCGGATTCCCAACCGTTTCTGAGGTTTGTTTACAGGAATGTGGTGTACCAGTTTCGAGCACTGTGCTTCGGCCTCAGTCCTGCTCCTCTCGTGTTTACGAGGCTCATAAGGAATGTGGCAAAATTCCTTCATTTATCGGGAATTCGAGCCTCCCTGTACTTGGACGACTGGCTTCTCAGAGCATCGTCCAGTCATCGCTGTCTGCAGGATCTACACTGGACGTTGGGTCTGGCAAAGGAGTTGGGACTTTTGGTCAACCTAGAAAAGTCTCAACTGATTCCATCCCAGACGATTCTCTATTTGGGGATGGAGATTCGCAGTCTAGTTTTTCGGGCTTTTCTGTCTGCCACCCGAATAGAACAAGCCCTGCTCAAAGTCCGACTCATGCTGAAAAGAGAACGTTGTTCAGTAAGAAGTTGGAGGAGTCTCGTAGGGACTCTGTCATCCCTGGAGCAGTTTGTCTCGCTAGGGAGACTTCACCTTCGCCCTCTCCAGTTCCATCTAGACTCTCACTGGAACAAGAGCAAGACTTTAGAGGCTGTATCAATCCCGGTCTCCGAGCCAGTAAAAGCATGCCTGAACTGGTGGGACAGCAACATAAGTCTGAGAGAGGGTCTGTCCCTAGAAGTCAAGAACCCAAACCACGTGTTGTTCTCAGACGCGTCGGATTTGGGTTGGGGTGCGACTCTGGACGGTCGGGAATGCTCGGGTCTTTGGACCTCAGTTCAGAAGAGCATGCACATCAACGGCAAGGAGCTATTAGCAGTCCACTTGGCCTTGATGAATTTCGAGAGCACTCTTCGAAACAAAGTGGTAGAGGTCAATTCAGACAACACCACAGCTTTGGCGTACATCTCCAAGCAAGGAGGCACTCACTCCCACACGCTGTACGTGATCGCAAGGGACCTCCTCATATGGTCAAAAAATCGAGGCATCTCACTGTTGACAAGATTCATCCAGGGGGACTTGAACGTCTTGGCAGACTGTCTCAGTCGGAGAGGTCAGGTGATCCCCACGGAATGGACCCTCCACAAGGACGTGTGCAAGAGTCTTTGGGCGACTTGGGGTCAACCCACCATAGACCTCTTTGCCACCTCGTTGACCAAAAGGCTCCCAATCTATTGCTCGCCAGTCCCAGATCCAGAGGCGATCCACATAGACGCGTTTCTACTGGACTGGTCTCACCTGGACTTGTATGCATTCCCACCATTCAAGATAGTCAACAAGGTACTGCAGAAGTTCGCCTCACGAAGGGACAAGGTTGACGTTGGTTGCTCCCCTCTGGCCCGCGAGAGAGTGGTTCACAGAGGTACTTCAATGACTGGTAGACATTCCAAGGAGTCTTCCTCTAAGGATAGATCTCTTACGGCAGCCCCACGTAAAGGATCTTCATCAAAGCCTCCCCGCGCGTCGTCTGACTGCCTTCAGACTATCGAAAGACTCTCAAGAGCTCGAGGCTTTTCGAAGGAGGCAGCCAGAGCGATTGCAAGAGCTAGGAGAGCTTCTACCATCAAAGTATACCAGTCGAAGTGGGAAGTCTTTCGAGACTGGTGCAAGTCAGCATCTGTTTCCTCTTCCAGTACCTCTGTAGCCCAAATCGCAGACTTTCTCTTACATCTGAGAAATGTTCGCTCCCTCTCAGCACCCACTATTAAGGGCTACAGGAGCATGTTGGCTTCGGTCTTTCGACATAGAGGCTTAGATCTTTCCAATAATAAAGATCTCCAAGATCTCCTTAAGTCTTTCGAGACCTCTAAGGAACGTCGTATGGCAACTCCTGGATGGAACTTAGACGTGGTCCTAAGGTTCCTGATGTCAGACAGGTTTGAGACATTACATTCAGCCTCCCTGAAGGATCTCACCCTCAAGACATTTTTCTTAGTGTGCTTGGCTTCGGCTAAAAGGGTCAGTGAGATTCATGCCTTTAGTAAGAACATCGGCTTTTCCACAGATAAAGCCACATGTTCACTTCAGCTTGGTTTCTTGGCCAAAAATGAACTGCCTTCTCGTCCTTGGCCTAAGTCATTTGATATACCTTGCTTGTCAGAGATCGTAGGCAACGAACTTGAAAGAGTACTGTGTCCAGTTAGAGCTCTTAAGTTCTACTTAGCTCGTACTAAGTCCTTACGAGGTGGATCTGAGGCCTTGTGGTGCTCAGTTAAGAAGCCATCATTACCTATGTCAAAGAATGCTTTGTCATATTTTATTAGATTTTTAATCCGAGAGGCTCATTCTCACTTGAGTGAAAAAGACCGTTGCTTGCTTAAGGTTAAGACACACGAAGTAAGAGCTATAGCAACTTCCGTGGCCTTTAAGCAAAATAGATGTCTGCGAAGTATTATGGACGCGACCTTTTGGAGAAGCAAGTCGGTATTCGCGTCATTTTACTTAAAAGATGTCCAGACTCTTTATGAGGACTGCTACACACTGGGTCCATTCGTTGCAGCGAGTGCAGTAGTGGGTGAGGGTTCTACCACTACATTCCCTTAATTCCAATATCCTTTTAATCTGTCTCTTGAAATGTTTTTAATCTTGTTTTTGGGTTGTACGGAAGGCTAAGAAGCCTTTCGCATCCTGGTTGATTTGGCGGGTGGTCAAATGTCATTTCTTGAGAGCGCCCAGATTAGGGGTTTTGATGAGGTCCTGTTGTATGGGTTGCCGCCCTTGATACTTCAGCTCCTGGGAGTCTTTCAGCATCCTAAGAGGATGGCTGGGCTTCGTGAGGAAAGCAGACTAACAAGGCAGAGTAATCGTCAGAGTCAGCTTACTTACCAGGTACCTATATTTATTTGGGTTTTGTTATGATATAACTGTCAAAAACTCTAAGCATATACGCCATAAACTGTATTAATACTGGTCTCTACCCACCACCATGGGTGTGAATCAGCTATTATATATTCACCGGCTAAGTTTAATACTGTATTTAAAAATGATATTTTGATTATAAAATAAATTTTTGAATATACTTACCCAGTGAATATATAAATTAAAGGCCCCCCCCTTCCTCCCCGATAGAGACCCAGCGGGATGAGAAGAATTGGGTCTGTTTACATGTATATGCGGTATCTGGCCGATAGTTGGCGCTAGTGGGCACACCCGCAACCTTCATAGCGATTGCTCGCGAGTTTTTGTGTTTTTCTGTCGAGCCGTCCGAGACGTCAGCTATTATATATTCACCGGGTAAGTATATTCAAAAATTTATTTTATAATCAAAATATCATAATTTAATATTTTAATTTTCAATATTAAACTTACCCGATAATCATGTAGCTGTCAACTCCGTTGCCCGACAGAATTCTATGGAGGGATACGCCAGCTATCACAATACTAGAAAGGGGTGTACTTACCAGCGCCACCTGTGGCCAGGTACTCAAGTACTTCTTGTTGACACCTCCTCAATTATTCCTCTGTCGTGCTTCCGGCAAGACGTTCTGGGATACGCTTATGATCTTCGAGTTTGTTCACGGCTAATTGGTGAAGTATTCTCTCAGATTTCGGCTGTCGCTTTACTGGAAACCTTCTTATATTAGCTAGATAGCTTTTATATAGTCCTGATTAACGGTTAACGATCTTTTGCTTGATTTTGGAAACCCCTTTGGCTAACTCTTTGGATTCAAGATGTCTGACATTTCGCAAGCCCCCTCCCATAGACGATGTAGGTCTTGCAATAGGCGTATTCCGAAGGCCTCGGTAGATCCTCACACCGCTTGTTCTGACTGTAGGGACAGGCCCTGTCAGTTAGAAAATCGATGTGAGGAATGCGCCGGACTTTCGGAACTGGAATTTGTCCGTCTTTTAAAATATTCAACTAAGTTAGAGAGAGGTAGAGTTAGGAGGAGTTCTTCTCACTCTTCACTTTTTTCCTCACCTCATGATCCCCTACCTTTTCCTACCCCTGTAGTGGCTACCCCCGAACCTACTGTTTGCCCTCCGCCTGATATGTCTATTGTTTTGCGTGCTATTCAGGCCTTAGGCGATAAAGTAGAGTCAGTGGTAAGTGATCATAAGTCTCTGATGGCCGAAGTTAAGGAACTTAAGGTCAAGAGTGCAGTGGGTGGAATTAGTGCCAGTGCTGTGACGAGTGCTAGTGTCAGTGCAGTGCCAAGTGCTAGTGTCAGTGCCAGTTTGGTGCGTGAGGGTACTTCTGTGCGAGCCAGTCGTCCTCCCAGTCCGGGACCTCTTGCAAGCTCCCAAGCCCAGGGGAGAAGCAATGTCGAAGGGCATAAGGGTTCGGCAGGCCTTGTTAGGCGCACAGAAGTATCCTCGGTGGTTGCGGGCGTGTCTTCTAAAGACCGTCACTCCCACCTGCAGACGATTGAGCCCGTCTTTCTCTCGTCCGCTGATCAACTGTCAGGGAAGAAACGTTGGTCTCAGGTCTCGAGACCACTTAAACGCAGAGTCCAGTCCGCGAGTGCTCAGCCAGGTTGCAGTCATTGGCTCAGCTCTGACTCGCCGCAGTCATCTGTCGACTGCACTCCGCCCAAGAGGAGTAAGGTTCTGCCACAACAGAGCTCGACTGTTAAGGCTTTACCTCAGCCTACTGTAGTTTCTGCCGACCCTAAGTGGACTCTACTACAGTCCATGCAAGCACAGCTTTCGGACTTGATGCGTGAGTGTCGGACTGAGAGTGTTGCGCCTCCGCCTCCGCCTACACTCCCTCCGCCTGCGCTCGCTCCGCCTGATCGCAGTACCACCTGCCAGGCGTACGATGTTGAGCCACGCTCTGAGTTTGCTGTTCCCAGTGGTGTTCAGCCTCCGCCTTCTTTAAGGCAACCTTTACAATGGGATCAGGAGGATTATACCTCTCTTCCTCCGCCTCCACTTGCTGCTCCACCAGTGGTGCAACTCTCGGTTGAGGTACAACAACCTCTCCCGTCCATGAGTCAGTCTCCTCAGCTCTCGCTGCAGCGAGCTCAACCCTCCACAAGGCATGCACCACTACACCTTGGCCTTGCGCCTCAGGAGCCTCAGCTTGCGAGACATTTACCTTGTTCTGCGCAGCCTCAACCTCATCGCGCTCCGCTCACACCACAGGAACAGGAACTTGCTACTCCGCTTCCGCCAACCGCTCAGCAAGCGCAACCCTTGGGTTCAACCACTCATGCTAGGAGTCAGCCTCCTCCACCCATGCGCCTTCCTTCTGCTTCGTCTTTTATTCAGCCTTTGCAGTCTGAGCCTCAGGTTTTCCCTCAACAGTTACTTGAAGAGGAAACCACTAATATTGTTCCTACTCGTTCTGACTCTGCTGTTCAGCATTCTTGTCCGATCTCTTCGCTACACTCGGGTGATGAGGCGTCTGATGATGAGGAGGCACACCTGGATCCCTCGTCAGACGTGGATGAATCCAAGCCTTCTCCTCAGTCTATTGACTTTCGTAAGGTCTTGGCTCTGCTTAGGGAGGTTTACCCAGACCACTTTGTCTCTGCTATTCCCCGCTCTCCGCCATCTGAGTTTTCGCTGGGCATACAACAAGCTAAGTCCACCTATACTAAGCTAGTCCTAGCAAGGTCCTCTAAGAGAGCGTTAAGGATCTTAGGGGAGTGGCTGCAGACTAAGCAACACCTTGGCAAAACTTCTTTCATGTTCCCTCCGACTAAGCTCACTTCGAAAGCGAGTGTTTGGTATGCCACAGGAGAAGCACCAGGCTTGGGAGTACCTGCCTCTGCCCAGGCTGACTTCTCAAGTCTGGTAGACTCGCCTCGGAGAACTGCAATGAGGCGCTCTAAGGTTTGCTGGACCTTCTCAGACCTGGATCACTTACTGAAGGGAGTATTTAGAGCATTTGAGATGTTCAACTTTTTAGACTGGTGCCTGGGGGCCCTCAGTAAGAAGACCTCTCCTGCGGACAAGGATTCTGCCATGCTATTAATGTCCTGCATGGATAAGGCCATTAGGGATGGATCTGGTGAGCTTGCGTCGATGTTTGTATCAGGGGTTTTGAAGAAAAGGGAACAGCTGTGTACCTTCCTTTCCTCCAGCATTACACCTTGTCAAAGGTCACAACTCCTTTTTGCTCCGCTCTCGAAGTTCCTCTTCCCAGAAGAGCTGGTTAAGGACTTGTCTGCTGCCCTGATACAAAAGGACACACACGATCTTGTAGCCTCATCGGCTCGTAAGTCTAAGGTTGCTACCTCAGTCCCCAAGACTTATCGCTCCCCAGTGGCTGATACCCCTGCTACGAGGTTCATACCGCCCTTTCGTGGTAGAGCCCCCAGCCGAGGAAGCTCCCGTCCAGACTCTTACAGGAGCAAGTCTAGGAAAGGCTCCAAGACATCTAAAGGAAAAAACTGACTCTCCGCATCTCCAGACAGCAGTAGGAGCCAGACTCAAGATCTTCTGGCGAGCCTGGGAGAAGAGAGGTGCAGACGCCCAGTCTGTCAGTTGGCTGAGGGACGGTTACAGGATTCCATTCGGCCTCAAACCATCTCTGACCACATCTCCCATCAACCTCTCTCCCAACTACAAAGAAGAGGACAAGAGGCTAGCATTGCACCAGGAGGTGTCGCTACTTGTGCAGAAGAAGGCAGTGGTTATAGTCCGGGACCATCAATCCCCGGGCTTCTACAACCGTCTCTTTCTTGTGGCCAAGAAGACAGGAGGTTGGAGACCGGTGCTGGACGTCAGCGCGCTCAACGCGTATGTCACCAAGCAGACGTTCACGATGGAGACGACGAAGTCGGTCCTAGCAGCGGTCAGACAGGAGGACTGGATGGTCTCGTTGGACTTGAAAGATGCCTACTTTCACGTTCCTATTCATCCAGACTCCCAACCTTTCCTGAGATTCGTTTTTGGAAAGGTTGTCTACCAATTCCAAGCCCTGTGTTTTGGCCTAAGCACAGCTCCTATGGTGTTCACTCATCTGATGAGGAATATAGCAAAATTCCTACACTTATCGGACATCAGAGCCTCCCTCTACTTAGACGACTGGCTGTTGAGAGCCTCCACGAGTCGTCGCTGTCTGGAGAATCTCAACTGGACTTTGGACTTAATAAGACAACTTGGTCTGTTAGTCAACATAGAAAAGTCTCAGCTCATTCCCTCCCAATCCATTGTGTACCTGGGAATGGAGATTCGGAGTCAGGATTTTCGGGCTTTTCCATCGGCCCCCAGGATAAGCCAAGCCCTAGAGTGCATCATGAGCATGCTGAAGAGGAGCAGTTGCTCGGTGAGACAATGGATGAGTCTCACAGGGACCCTTTCATCACTGGCCCTGTTCGTCGAGCTAGGGAGACTCCACCTCCGCCCTCTTCAATTCCATCTTGCAGCTCATTGGGACAAGGGTTCGACTCTCGAAGCAGTCTCTATCCCAATCACCCAAGAGATGAAGACCACTCTCCTGTGGTGGAAGAACAATCTCCTTCTCAGGGAGGGCCTATCGTTGGCTATTCAGACCCCCAATCTTCATCTCTTCTCAGATGCATCGGACTCGGGCTGGGGTGCGACCTTGAACGGACGGGAATGCTCGGGAACGTGGAACGAGGAACAGCGATTGCTCCACATCAACTGCAAGGAGCTACTAGCAGTTCATTTAGCCCTGCTGAACTTCAAGTCCCTCCTGCTAGGCAAAGTGGTGGAGGTGAACTCAGACAACACCACAGCCTTGGCTTACATCTCCAAGCAAGGAGGGACCCATTCGAGGAGCCTATTCGAGATCGCAAGGGACCTCCTCATTTGGTCAAGAGGTCTAAACCTCTCTCTGGTCACGAGGTTCATTCAGGGCAATATGAACGTCTCAGCAGATCGCCTAAGCAGAAGGGATCAGGTCATTCCCACGGAATGGACCCTCCACAAGAGTGTGTGCAACAGACTTTGGACCTTGTGGGGTCAACCTACCATAGATCTGTTTGCCACCTCCATAACCAAGAGACTTCCGCTGTACTGTTCCCCTGTTCCAGACCCTGCAGCAGTTCATGTGGATGCTTTTCTACTGAACTGGTCCCATCTCGACCTTTACGCATTCCCACCGTTCAAGATAATAAACAAAGTTCTGCAGAAATTCATCTCGCACGAAGGGACACGGCTGACGCTGGTTGCTCCCCTTTGGCCTGCAAGAGAATGGTTCACAGAGGTACTTCAATGGCTAGTCGACATCCCCAGGACTCTACCTCTAAGAGTGGACCTTCTACGTCAACCTCACGTAGACAGGTTGCACCCAAACCTCCACGCTCTTCGGCTGACTGCCTTCAGACTGTCGAAAGATTCGCTAGAGCTAGAGGCTTTTCGAAGGAGGCAGCCAGTGCGATTGCCAGAGCAAGAAGGGTTTCCACTCGTAGAGTCTACCAATCTAAGTGGGAAGTCTTCCGGAGCTGGTGTAGAGCCAATTCAATATCCTCTACCAATACCTCTGTGACCCAAATAGCTGACTTCCTTCTACATCTTAGGAATGAGAGATCCCTTTCAGCCCCTACGATTAAAGGGTATAGGAGTATGTTGGCTTCAGTTCTCCGCCACAGAGGTTTGGACCTTTCTTCCAACAAGGACCTTCAAGACATTCTTAAGTCTTTTGAGACGTCTAAAGAGCGTCGTCTATCCACTCCAGGCTGGAACCTAGACGTAGTCTTAAGGTTCCTTATGTCATCTAGGTTCGAACCTCTCCAGTCAGCTTCCTTCAAGGACCTTACCCTCAAGACTCTTTTTCTCGTCTGCCTTGCAACAGCTAAGAGAGTCAGTGAGGTTCATGCCTTCAGCAAGAACATTGGTTTCACGACCGAATCTGCAACATGTTCTTTTCAGCTCGGATTCCTAGCAAAGAACGAACTTCCTTCACGTCCTTGGCCTAGATCGTTTGAAATACCTAGCCTCTCCAACATGGTAGGTAACGAACTAGAGAGAGTTCTTTGCCCTGTCAGAGCTCTCAAATATTATCTTAAGAGGTCTAAACCTATTCGAGGACAGTCAGAAGCCTTATGGTGTGCCATCAAGAAACCTTCGAGGCCCATGTCCAAGAACGGGCTTTCGTATTATATAAGGCTTCTGATTAGAGAAGCCCATTCTCACTTAAAGGAGGAAGACCTTGCATTGCTGAAGGTAAGGACCCACGAAGTAAGAGCCGTAGCTACTTCGATGGCCTTTAATAAAAACCGTTCTCTGCAGAACATAATGGATGCAACCTATTGGAGGAGCAAGTCAGTGTTTGCATCATTTTATCTGAAAGATGTCCAGTCTCTTTACGAGAACTGCTACACCCTGGGACCATTCGTAGCAGCGAGTGCAGTAGTAGGTGAGGGCTCAGCCACTACATTCCCTTAATCCCATAACCTTTTTTAACCTTTCTCTTGAATGCTTTTATTGTTGTTTTTATGGTTGTTACGGTAGGCTAAGAAGCCTTCCGCATCCTTTTGATTTGGCGGGTGGTCTATTCATTCTTGAGAAGCGCCTGGGTTAGAGGTTTTGTAGAGGTCCTTTAGTAGGGGTTGCAACCCTATATACTTTAGCACCTTTGGGTTGATTCAGCCTCCAAGAGGAACGCTGCGCTCAGTAAGGAAGACGAACTTAAAAAAGAGGCAGAGTAACGGTTCAATTCGACTTCCTTACCAGGTACTTATTATTTCATTGTTATTTGAGATAACTGTTATATGAAATATGGGATACTTAGCTATCCTTTAATCTTGTACACTGGTTTTCACCCACCCCCCTGGGTGTGAATCAGCTACATGATTATCGGGTAAGTTTAATATTGAAAAATGTTATTTTTATTAGTAAAATAAATTTTTGAATATACTTACCCGATAATCATGATTTAATCGACCCTCCCTTCCTCCCCATAGAGAACCAGTGGACCGAGGAATAATTGAGGAGGTGTCAACAAGAAGTACTTGAGTACCTGGCCACAGGTGGCGCTGGTAAGTACACCCCCTTCTAGTATTGTGATAGCTGGCGTATCCCTCCATAGAATTCTGTCGGGCAACGGAGTTGACAGCTACATGATTATCGGGTAAGTATATTCAAAAATTTATTTTACTAATAAAAATAACATTTTTTCAAGTTGAGGAATACTGTTTTATGTTATCTTAGGTTTGTGGTGCTATAAGCCTTTGGAACAGAAGACCTTTTCCACTGTAATTATGTACTGTACCAAGTTAAATTACTCCATACAGTATTTATCATTTCCTAGTAAAAGTTGAAGAATTTGTAAACTAAGACCAACTCTGGCATTGCATTGTCAGAAGAGTAAGTGTACACATTACACTGATGGACAAGTTAAGTATGGTGATAAATAAGTTAACGTGCCCCTCTTATTTTAGAGATTTTGAATGATACAAAATTCTTTTAGTCATAATGATATTGTTTTACTAAGGTATTTCAGCCAGTACATTAATAAGCTTTGAGCCTTTATATAGTACTGTAAGTACAATTACTGTATGCAAGGGGAAAGGTGAAATGGGACAAATATATTAGAAAAAGTGTCGGGTAATTTCTGTTGTTAAAATACCTCTTATATACTTGCAGAATGATGCCAGTCAGTTGTGTAAGTTGATTCTTATTGAATTTGTAAAGATTTTTTATTGAAGGAAGTTGAAAATTAACTTACCTCTGGTTGAAATATTTATTATTGATAACAATAAGAGACCTCTCTTCTCATTACTTTCATTGCAGTATTTATACTGTACATCTTTGATGTGCCAACAGTTGAAAAGTCAAGCCAGATAGGGTGTTCCTCTTAGTAATAAGATCTTCCCTAAGATCTTCCCTTGGTATCTTTTCCCAATTTGATAGCCAAGACAGTACTGTACAATGTTGATGAAGTTTCCTTTAAATATTTTCCTCTTTGAAAAAGCTGTCTAATATGGTGTCTTCCTTGGTTGGGTTAATTTATGAATAAATAGCAAAACTATGTACCTCTGAATCAAAAGTGTAGAAAAAAATATTTTTTTCACAATGTGCAAAATATTCATTATAACTAACAGAAGAATTATGATATTTTCAGATGTACCAGGGTCAGAGCAAGAAGATCTCTTCCTTCGAAAGCTCCGACAGTGCTGTGTCGGCTTCGATTTCCTTGACCCTGTGGCCGACTTGAAGGGAAAGGAGATGAAACGTAGTACTCTCAATGAACTTGTCGATTATATAACAGCTGGTCGTGGAGTCCTTACTGAACCAGTTTACCCGGAGATTATCCGAATGGTAGGTTTCCTATTATTTAAAGTATTATTATTTTGGCAAAGTGTACAAGACTCAAATGTGGTTTAGGTGAAATTCTATCATTTTTCTTTTAATTTATTGTAACATGACAATTTTTGGTTGGCTTAGGGTACTTATGAGTTTTTTTAGAGGTTGCTTAACATTGAATGCTGCATACAATTTATTTCTTAAAATGTACACAAAACTATTAATTGTACTCTACTGTGTTCAAGTTCATAGTTATCATTACTACTTTTTATCATACCGCTAACAAATAATAATTTGGCTGGTAAACGGGTGAAAAAATCAAACACGCCAAGTTACAGTGTACAGTAGTTGCCATGAATATAGAGTATTCAAATTGTCATCACTTTAGACATTTTTAGAGAAGTCCTTATGAGCTAATGAGGGATTTTTGTGTGGATCAAATCGATTGAAATCCATGTATGTGGTTTATGTGATTACCATCCTTTGAGCAACTAAACTACTGTATACACAGGATTCTTTTGTGCTAAGGCTGCATAATGAATGGGTTTTTTTTTTTTTTTTTTTTTTTTTTTTTTTTTTTTTTTTTTGAGGAACAATATACAGTACAATGGGTTAGATATTTACTTTTTGTTTATGTACTTATTGTCATTAGCATATAATACTTCTACAGAGTTATAGGATCCTATAAAGACTGGTTAGACGGTTTGATGTTGGGTCCTTCTCTAGACACAGATCTTTTCTTTGCTGGCGCATACACCAACTACTGTAGTTTGCAATACTCCTTACATATCCTCCTGTTTCCTCACAAATTACAAATAACACTAAGCATAATATACCTACACAGTCACTCAAATGAGTAGCTACTGAATCTGATATGTGTAATTTTGCCCTCGTGGTAAGAGTAGAAGAGAAACTTTTGCTCTAGCAATTAGCTCTTCTAGAGTGACACTGAAATCAAGCCAATGTTCTCTTGTGGATAGTGCCATATCCTCTGTACCACTGTCGTAGATTAGAGTCCTAATATTATTGTGAATTTGCTACTCTTGATTTTATCGAATAGAGTATTGGGCATATTTGATAAAAGTGTTTCCTCGCCAAGTAGTCTGGCAAAAATGTTGAATGTTCCATACACTTTTTATTGTCATCTTTTGGAAGAATGAGATCATTGGCCACCAAATTATGCCATCTAAAGCCACATGTAGCAAATTTAAGGAGGAACAAACTTTCCCAGAAAAAATAAAACTGGGTAACATGTCGAACCAGGGTATGCAATACTGGGAGCAACACTCACAAATACTAGGACTATCTCATCTCTCCAGTGAGTGCCCATATGGCTATTCAATATAAACAATGGATCATATCCTTCTTAGTTGGGAACTTGGACCCCTCTGTACATATCAAGTCCTACTGAACACTAACAAATTTGTCAAACATTGGATCCATTACTGGCGCAGTAAGATATGATGATTTTCAAAACCATGTTTACTGTATTTTATTTCCTTTGTAGCTTGTTTTTTACATTTTTTTATTTTTCTAGGCTTTCCATAGTGGGGCTCATACTTGATCATTTTTAAACACAAGACTTACCTGTTAGTTATATACAGTATATAGCTTACGTCTCTGACGTCACGGCAGAAAATTCAAAACTCGCTCCAATCGCCGATTGGATAGCCAGGTGTACCACCTGCGCACCCTAGTGAGGTACCTCGGAACCATCTCCTGTTCCCTCATATTTTCTCTGCCGCCGCTAGCGGCAACATTGTTGGAGATTCTCCTCGCTTTTTTCCTGATATTGTTGCTGTCCCTTTGGTGAAGTACAATAATTTGGTTTTTGACTCTCGCTTGATTGGATTTTCTATTGGATACTCTTGATTTATGTTTGGATATTGATGTTTTGATCTCTCTAACAATTTTCCAAAATGGCCACCCCCTCCTGTAACGTTTAGTGTGTGTGAATGGGTGTAAGACCCGGTTGCCAAAGGCCTCCATTGATCCTCATTCGCTCTTGTGTTAAATGTAGAGGTAAGGTTTGCGAGCTGGAGGATAGATGTGACGAATACCTTCTATTATCTGATCGTGTGTGGCTTGAATTCGGTCGCTATACGCAAAGGTTAGAAAGAGATAGGTCAAGACGTAGTTCTTCTCGCTCATCTATAGATTTTTCCTCTTCCCATGTCACTGAACCTATTCCTTCCCTTCCCCTGCAGTGGTAGTTCCTGATCCCATTAAGAGTACTGCTAATGAGCCTACACTTGAAGACATGATGTTGGCTATTCAGGCGTTGGGCGCGAAGGTTGAGTCTATCGCTGCAGATAGGACGCAATTAATGTCCGACGTTAAGGAGCCTAAAAGTGAAAGTGCGAGAAGTGCAGTGAGTGTTGTTACTGCTGTGGAGGGTGCGCCTGCTCGGGCTTGTCGTTCTCCTAGTCCTAGACCTCTTCCAAGCTCCCCAACCCCTGGGAGAAGGAATGTCGAAAGACGAAAGGAAACGAGAGGCTTTAGCTCCTGAGTAGACGTCCCCGCAAGCGTTCCTGTTGACGTTTCCCAGGACGTTCGCCTTCACCATAGTAAAGGTGAGGTTAAGGTGTTTTATTCATCCTCAGATGACAATGTTCCTTAAAGAGGCTGGCGTCAAGCGTCCAGACCTCTTAAGAGGAAGTTTGATAATGGCAACCAGTGTCCTTCCAGGACATCACAAGGTCCAAGCTGTAGCCATTAGAGTAGCCCAGAACGCTTTCCTTCCACCGAAAAGAGCTCGCCTTCCAAGGGTCCTGCTAGGACGTTAGATTCTGTAAAGAATCGTCCAGTTGTTGGGCAGTTTGCTGAACCAGACATGACCTCGGTTCATGCTCCTCCACTTCCTTAAAATTGGCTCTCGCCCTCCGGGCGCTCTAAGCGGTCTTTGAGCGGTGTAAAGAACGAACCTGGCATTGATGTATCGTCACCTGTTTCACTAGTAGACCCTAATCTTAATATGTTGAAATAGATGCAGTAAAAGCTTTCTTCCTTTATGCAAAGCTATCAAGCTACGGAAGCTTCCGCTCTGGACACCAAGCGACGCAAAGCGGCGAGTCGCGAGACTCTTGTATACGAACGGCAAGTATTGGGACGCATTGAGCGTTCGACAGCGCGTAGCGTCCAGCGTTCTGGTGAACATGACGTTAAAGGCCCTACATCATTCCTTCCAGGAAGTCGAGCGTCCTTCAAAACAGAGCGCCGAACATCCTATTAAGAGTGATAGTGAGCGTCCTACTGCAAGTGCTTTTGAGCGTTTAGCAAGACGCGTTACCGAGCGTCCTCCAGAGCGAGGCGGCGAGCGTCCTTCTGTAGCTAAACAGGACGTTGAGCGTCCTTCTAGTCGTTTAGTCGAGCGTCCTCCAAGACGCAACGTCGAGCGCCCTCCAGGACGCGACGTCGAGCACCCTCCAGGACGCAACGTCGAGCGCCCTCCAGGACGCGACGTCGAGCGCCCTCCAGGACGCGACGTCGAGCGCCCTCCAGGACGCGACGTCGAGCGCCCTCCAGGACGCGACGTCGAGCGCCCTCCAGGACGCGACGTCGAGCGCCCTCCAGGACGCGACGTCGAGCGCCCTCCAGGACGCGACGTCGAGCGCCCTCCAGGACGCGACGTCGAGCGCCCTCCAGGACGCGACGTCGAGTGCCCTCCAGGATGCGAAGTCGAGCATCGAGCGGCCAGACAGGACGTCGAGCAAGATCCAGATCTACTTGGCTCTGATTGCGTGGACCGCGAGCGTTTCATGGAGCGTCAAGGGACTTTATCAGAGGAAGAAGTTGTTCTCCTTTCTCCTGTCAAACTGTTTGAGGAGTTATCTGAAGAAGACGACTCTACATCTTTTCACCCTTCAGTGGACTTAAAGAAACTCATGAAGGTATTCAATGATGAGTTCCCAGAGTCTTTTGTTCCCGTTGCTCCACGTTCGCCTCCATCGGAATTCACGCTTCGGAAACCAAAGAAGAGGTCTCTGTTTACTAGAATGGTGCTGTCTCATTCGTCGAAAAGAGCTCTTAAGTTGATGGGAGACTGGATTGGATCCAAAAAGGACCAAGGGAAAGCAGCATTCGCATTTCCCCCTTCTAGATTAGCATCTAGGTCCAGTATATGGTACGATACGGGAGAAGCTCTCGGCTTGGGAGTTCCTGCCTCTCCCCAGGGAGATTTCTTAAGCCTGGTAGACTCTCCTCGTAGATCGGCCATGAGGAAGACCAAGGTTCTCTGGTCTACTTCCGAGTTGGACCGTCTACTCAAAGGTGTCTTTAGAGCCTTCAAGGTGTTTAACTTCCTCGATTGGACTCTGGGGGCCTTGGGTAAGAAGTTTGCTGCACTTAAAGAAAGGGACTCTTCTAGTTTGATCCATGTCATGTCCTGCATGGATAAGGCATTGCGAGATGATTCGAATGAATTGGCAGCGAGAAAAGTCTTACCATCGTCCTTTTCTAGCCGCAAGCCTAAAGTCGATACATCTTTAGAGCCTTCAAGGTGTTTAACTTCCTCGATTGGACTCTGGGGGCCTTGGGTAAGAAGTTTGCTGCACTTAAAGAAAGGGACTCTTCTAGTTTGATCCATGTCATGTCCTGCATGGATAAGGCATTGCGAGATGATTCGAATGAATTGGCAGCGAGAAAAGTCTTACCATCGTCCTTTTCTAGCCGCAAGCCTAAAGTCGATACATCTTTTCCAAAGTTTTCCCAGCCCTTTCGAGGAGAGTCTTCCAGTAGGTGTAACACTAGGTCAGAGGGAAGGGGAGCTAAGAGGAGAGGAGCTAGGATAGGGCGAAGCAGTCTGACTGGTTTCACCTTCAGGCAGTAGGAGCCAGACTACACACCTCCTGGCAGGCATGGTAGAAGAGGGGTGCAGACTTTGGGTCTGTCCAACTTCTAAAGGAAGGTTATAAGATCCCTTTTATAAGGCAACCTCCTTTGATTTTAACACCAGTGGATCTCTCTCCCAGGTACAGAGAGGAGTTAAAGAGGCAAACATTACAGTTTCAAGTGTCTCTTGTTGGAAAAGGGGGCTATAGAAAGGGTGCAGGACTTGAAGTCACCAGGGTTTTACAACTGCCTATTCCTGGTTCTTGCAGCAGTAAGAAAGGGCGACTGGATAGTCTCACTGGACCTCCAGGACGCTTATTTCCATGTCCCTATTCATCCGAGCTTCAAACATTATCTGAGGTTCGTATTCCAGGGAAATTTTTTTCTGTTTCGGCCTCAACACCGCCCCTCAGATTTTTACGAAACTTATGCTCAATGTGGCAAGGCTTCTCCACTCAAGAGGCATCAGAGCCTCTCTGTACTTAGACGATTGGCTTCTCAGAGCTCGCTCTCACGATCTCTGCCTGAAGGATCTTCAGACAACATTGAAGTTGACAGAAGAATTGGGTCTTCTGGTCAATAAGGACAAATCATTTCTGACACCATCACAAGAGATTCTCTATTTAGGAATGGTGATTCGGAGTAGAGTTTTTCGGGCTTTTCTGTCTTAAGGACGGAGCAAGCCATCCGGAAAGTACGATCGTTTCTAGGAGAGCAGAAGTGTTCTGCGAGGAAGTGGATGAGTCTGGTGGGAACCCTTTCCTCGTTAGAACAGTTTGTCTCTCTAGGAAGACTGAATCTTCGACCTCTCCAGTTTCACCTCAATTCTCACTGGAACAGGAAGAAGGATTTGGACACGATGTGTATTCCAGTCACGGAGTCAATAAGAAGTTGCCTTCAGTGGTGGAACGATCCAGTCAAGTTCCAAGAAGGTTACCCATTAGATCTGAAGAACCCAGACCTTGTGTTGTGTTCCGACGCTTCGGACTCGGGGTGGGGAGCAACACTGGGCAAGCTAGAAGTATCGGGGTAGTGGACGGAGGCTCAAAAGTCCTTCCACATAAACCAAAAGGAGCTGCTAGCAGTCCTCTTGGCCCTAGAAAGCTTCAAAGGGTCAGTCCGGAACAAGGTAGTACAAGTCAATGCCGACAACACCACAGCATTGGCTTACATTGCCAAGCAAGGAGGACCTCACTCGATCTCCCTTTACGAAACAGCGAGGAATCTGCTCATCTGGGTATGGGAAAGAAAGGTAATTCTGATAACAAGGTTCATCCAAGTGGAGAAGAATGTTTTGGCAGACAATCTCAGCAGGAGAGGGCAGGTCCTACCCACAGAGTGGACACTCCATCTGGAAGTATGCAAAAGTCTGTGGAAACTTTGGGGTCGCCCTTGCATAGACCTTTTCTCGACCGCAAAGACCAAGAGGCTAGAGATGTATTGCTCCCCAGTGCCAGATCACGAAGCAGTACACACGGACGTGTACGTTTTTCCGCCTTTTCAAGATCCTTTACAAGGTGCTACAAAAGTGTGTGTCAAGCGAAGAGACCAGAATGACCCTAGTAGTCCCCTTCTGGCCCTCAAGGGAATGGTTCACAGAGGTACTGGAATGGATGGTGGACACTCCCAGAAGCCTTCCTTTGAGAGTAGACTTACTCAAACAACCCCACTTGGAAATGCACCATCAGTCTCCAAAATCTTCAGCTAACTGCCTTCAGACTATCGAAAGACTCACAAGAGCTAGAGGTTTTTCGAAGGAGGCAGCTAGAGCGATTGCAAGAGCAAGGAGGTCTTCGACCATCATAGTCTATCAATCCAAGTGGGAAGTTTTCAGTGAATGGTGCAGAGTCAACTCCGTTTCCTCTTCCAGTACCTCTGTGACTCAGATTGGTGACTTCCTTTTATTCCTAAGAAGGAAGCGCAATTTTTCTTCATCCACTATCAAGGGATACAGGAGCATGCTGGCAACTGTATTCAGACACAGAGATTTGGATCTATCAAATAATAAAGACTTACAAGAACTTCTTAAGTCTTTTGAGACATCGAAGCAACGTCACCAGGATTCACCAGCTTGGAATCTGGATATAGTCCTGAAGTTTCTTATGAGTGACAGATTTGAACCCTTGCACTCTACATCTCTGAAGGACCTCATGATGAAAACCCTTTTCTTGGTTAGATCTTGCTAGGTTGTACCTCAGCAAGTTGGTAACTTACCTTAGTTGGTATGAATCTGATTAGAAAAATATCTGTAATGTAGAGTACCCAGAAAACGTCTCCCCGATTATCCCATGCTTCAGTCTCTTAAAGTGTCTTACTGTATATCAGTTTCATAAAGTATCTTGTATCTGCTATCGTGCCAGATTCATTTTCTCTAGATCGTATTAGGTTATACTACCAAGGACCTGATCATTTTAGTTTATTAACATACTTCCACCCTCCTCTAGCTCTTACTAAAAAGATATATTTAAAATATTTGTACGAGAGAGGGTTCTGTGAAAAATAAAGTACTGTACAGGTACTTTGTAATTTATTTAAAACTTTGATTAAAAAGGATTAAGAATAGACACATGATCAAAACTACCACTTTCAGTGTCAGTTACATCATTCACTAGTTTTAATAGGCAATATACTTTAAGCGTACGCTGTTAGAAAATCTTTGATAAAATGCATATTTTTTTCAATTTTAATTGTTCAACGTTACTTTTTTGTTTATTTTTTTTCTATTGATTTGAGTGAACTTTAACAATCGACAATTAATGAGGAGTCTCTTTCCTTTCATTTCTAGTTAGCTGACCTTACTCTACCGCTATTGGGATTAAACACATATGTAAAAATATAAATCCATTAATGGATTTGTATTTCATTCATCGATTTCCATAGTATGTTTACAACCAATGACCAGAAGAAAATCATCAATTGGCTGCTTGTGCTACCTGTTGAGAGCTAGCCTATGTATGTACAGTATTATTAAGAATTCCTATTTTTACACTACAGAGATTCAAAAAGTTAGTAAAATTGTATTCTAAAATTTTATTCAATTTCCATTCCATTTTATGATTTAAGAAATGGGAAAAAACAAAACTTGTTTTTCAGTTGCTGAAAGAGAAATCAGTAAATAGAATACAGTATACTGTAAATTAGTAAAATTTTATAAGCCTTTTTAATAAAAACCTGTAGGAATTCTTGATATCTGCGTAAGTTCACTTGCTAGTGAGATCATTTAACTGTAAATAACTATGAAACCAATTTCAAAGTTTCGATTGCTCATTCTCAAATAACAGACTTTAGATTTTAAACTGCAGGGCTTAGCATTCCTTTGCTACACTGAACCATCTTAACACGTTTGTCAAGAATTGTATAAAGTTCTAAACACAGTAAAAAGCATTGAGGATTACAAAAGCTGCGTTCCTGACAGTATTTTTAGTGAAATTTTCATACATGTCAGCGACCTTCTCAAAAAGCATCAGCACAAAAGGATTTGTGTTGTATATCGAGGAGTGGAGAGCAAGTACTAATATCATGGATAGACTTTAATGTATAGTGATTCCTATTTTTAAGAATAAAATAGATAGAATTGACAGCAACAGCATCCAAAGTATTTTCTTTTTCTCTACATCTGGTAAAAACTTGTTCGAGTTATACTCTAGTGTTTAGCTAATCATATACAGTATCTGAATTCACGTTACCAGAGACCCATTGCAGATTCAGGTTCTTGATACAAATACGGGAGAAATGCTGACATACTCTATATACTGTACAGTATTTATTAACCTTTACATCGTTTCACATACTAAGCTCATATGGAAGATAATTGCAAAATACAGTTTCTCGTAAACTTCTTAAAAATGCTAAAGCTACTTCATTCCAACATAGAAGAAAAAGTCTGTATTACCCCTTTTGAATCCTTATTCTTTCCCATGGAAATGATATTAAAGCCTTAATATACACTGGCCCCTTTTCTGTTCAGTCTTCATCTCCTCAATAATGTTTGAAAAGATTGGGCCTAAATAGAATACCAAATGAATGGTAGCCTCTTCAACATTGGATGCCTATAAGCCTATATTAAAATTGATTATCCTGCAATATGCTAAAGAAAATGGCATTTTGGCTCACACCCCTAAGTCAATGCAACACATTTTTGACACAAGAAAAATAGAAGTTGTAGTACAACAAACTAATCTAAATCGGAATGTGCCATTAATGGTAGGCAACTGCGAGTGATACTATTTTTCAAATACCTTCGAGGATTGTTTTATCCACCGCTTAGGTTGGTGATGATTTCAGAAAATAAATGGACTGCTGTTACCACCTTTCTTCAAGGCTTCTAGTGTTCATAAAGTATGGCTACTCTGTTGTCACTTCTGGAGATACAATAAGATGATATGATTTTTCCTCTAATCAAAACCTAACTTAGCTCAGGTCTTTGTTTTTTGTAGAATTCTTGTCACTGGGTAGTTTTGTAGAAATGAATATAAATCCAGTCCAGTGGTCGACTAAAATCAAGTAGTGGTCCAACTGCCTAGTGGGTTAGTCTCTTGACGCAAAGGCTTCTGGTGTTTCCCAGAGCATTAAGTATGAACGGTTGGTAAGCATTTAGGCGAGAGCCAGGATAATAGCTAATGAGACTCTATGGCAGTGCATTGCATGATGGCTACCTCTTGATTCATTGAGGTTTCCCCTTGCCTTTTGACAATGGGAGTTTGAGTATATAGGCTGTTGCCTAAGCCTTCATCTTTCATAAATAATTTTGGTGGGCAAGCACTTGAATTGTCTTGTTTTAATTGAGATTAATATAAGAAATTGTCTTATGTTATTCAATCCATTACATTTGATTTTATATACCCTAGTTGCTGGCCAATATTTTATACTCTAATAATTTTACCAAATATTTACTTCTGCAAATTTTACCCATTCTATTAAATAATTTTAAAAGAATAGTTTTTATTTCTGCTAATGATCATGAAATCTCTTTGTAAGTTATTCTTCAGGACTCAGTTTTCCCCTTTACTCTTTCTTATTTGTTTCAATCAAGGTTCAAGGTTCATGTTTTACCACTCATTCACCTGGTCCACTGCCAAGGGCTTTCAACTCTATCACTCCCTATTATCCGAGTCTTTCTAATTCCTGGGTTAAATAAACATACAGTACATATCCTAAAGTTTGACTAACAGAGACATATCCTAAAGTCTTGACACCATAGTGGGACCATAAGGACAATGAAAGACTATACTACTGTATATAATGCCATACTCCTCCATTTACATTTTTGGGGAAAATGCTGTAGCTTCTCAAGGTTTTTTTTCCCCAGCCATCGTACCTGAAGTCTTTTTATTCGTCATGTCTATAGGGCATTTCCTAAGGTCTTGACACCAGGTCATGACTAATAGTTACATGGCAAAAGCATATTATACTATACATGATTTTAAACCATATTGCATTCTTTTCCTGATAAAGGTAAGGATTGCATAAGCTTTATTCGCCATTGCGTCTGAAGCCTACCTTATCAAGCTACATGGAGACGGCATTTTCTGTTTGATATGAGGGCACATCCTATATGATTATGTTTGTATAATGAAACAGGGCTCTTCATCCCTCTCCTTTCCCAACCTCATTTTTTCAGCCCATAGTTGGTCAAGACAATTTGCAATTCGAGTTAACTACATTTGGGAAATGGAGACAATGTATCTTGACAGATTCAAAGTCAAACTCTTATCACATTCTGGTTTCTAATTAGAATTTGGATTCTTGTTACTTTTCATATCCTTCCATAATTTTTTCAAACATTTTGTGTTTTTCTTGTGTCTTATATAGATCTGGAAAAGGAGTTTACGGGGAAAAATATGATACTGCACATTAATGTTAATGTTGATGATGGACACAAATTTTTTTGTATTTCATCGCCAATGCTTCAATTTCATCGCCAATGCTTCAATTTTTTTGTCCAGTGTTGAAAGAATTGTTTTAGATAAGGACAAATTCTACCATATCCTTTTGATGTAAATGCTACGGTTTCTTTCTCTTTCACCCCTCTAGCCATGTAGATACAAATTCTGTAATTTATGATAAGCTTTGAAGTGAACAAGTATAAAGTTTGAAATAGTTTGAGTCATTATTATTGCACTCTTGACCAAGCTAGATTCTAATAAATGAAAGGGCCATATCAAATCGGAGCCCTTTTATTGTTAATTCAATTTTAACCACTAATTTTCAGTCTAGTACTAGTAACTTGTCGAAAGAAGTAAAAGTAGATCGTAGTCCCTTATTAGCCAACCCAAATTTACCTATCATAAATTTTGATTGAGGTGTACTTTTGGCCTTTCTAAGGGAAGTCTTGGCTAACTATCTTCGGTTGGTTTTTCTTCTACTAGTAAGGAGGTTCACATGAGAATAATTTCAATAAACAAGAAACTTTTTAATATAATTTGATATTTCTAAGCACATGCTGGATTCATCTCGTGCCAAGTTTTCCGTTTTCAACAATTTTATTTATAACTTTGAAATACAGTACAGTAATCTATATACAGTATAATCACAGATCAATTGGAGGTCTTCATAAGATTTCTTGTCAATTTCTCCCAACAAATATTCCTCATTACTGGAAAACCTGTTGAATACCAAGTTATAAAGTTAAACATCCAAGCAGATACTTTTCATTAGCTCTAACCTCTTGAACACCAAATTAGAAAGTATGTATTAGTGTTAGTTGCTCATAAAACCAGCACAAGTATTGTGATCCATTAGAAGAAACAGATCAATTATTTGCTTCAGTTATGACAGCTTCAAATCCTTACACAGGTACATACTTTAAAACTCATGATAGTTTTAATAAATTGTGAGCAAAAGCAGAATACACCATAATCTATATAACATCATAAATTCTTATTAGCTACTAAATAGTAAATATTTTTCGCTGACACTTTTAACCAGAATTAAAATTTTGATTTGTCATTTTCAAATAAAGCAAGCAAATTGAATTCTCTCTTGAGGTAAAAAAATAATTTTTACCTGTCAAACGTGGGATAACATAAAAGCATATGACAACTATGGATTTATGTTAGGTCCTAATTACATGCACTGTGTATGTGATCATTTTACTGTCTGATGAAAATCCTTATTATCATATAGAAACGCTGCCTTGCACTTTGTCGTATCTCTTTATAGCTTAAGCATGGGCTAATATAGTATTAGGCTGAAATGAGTAACAATGATGTTCAGCCTTTTATACATGAAGATCAGCTGTAGGTTTGATAATACCTATGGTTACTTTATTGCATATAGCCTGATCAGTCAATAAAAAAATCACCTGTATGTTTCTTAAGCTTTTGAAGATTATACTTAGAAACTGGCTAGGCCAAATTTTCTTTTAGAAAGTGAGCAATCTTCCCATTCCATAATCAAAGAAACAATGTATGGCCACTAGTTTTTTTGTAAATTTGACTTTGTGTAATCAGCCAATTGCCTATTCGGATCTCTCTTCCTGCATGTATAGATTTTAATCATAGTTTGAAAAAGACAGTACTTTCATATTCAAGAATTTGATCAGTAGGACTGCTGCTTGCTTAAAAAAAAAAAACTTCATTTGTCCCTTACAACACAAGTAATGTAGCCAGACATTATAAATACTTCTAAGATAATCATTGCAAAGAGTAGGATTCTGGATATTATATATGCTATCCGAAAAATGAAGTAATTATGTTACTGGAAAGTTTATGTGCACTATCTTCAATATTTATACTGTACAATTACTTGTACTGTATACAAAATACAGCTATGTTGTTCTATGTCAATATTACATTCTCAAAGATTTAATTGTACTACAAGATTTTGTAGCTTTATGCCTGGGGACTATCAAAAATAGTCTCTGTAGAGGATTCTCAAATATAACCATTGTAAGATCATGCTGAGCATCAATTTCCACTCTACCGGATCAAGTAGGACCAATTCTGTCGTTAGTACTGCGCTGCCAAAAAGTATTAAGTCAACTCATTCTAGTATTGCAATAATTTAGGACTTTCTTTGTTTCCTTTCGGACTATTAAGAACTAGGTTTTGGTCATTATAACGTATTGAGTTTACAGTACCCCTGTATATGGTTTCATCTTTCAGTAATATGACTAGATATTTTTATCTACACGATCTTGTTTTTTCCGAGAGAATTTTCTCTATGCAAATGTTCTCAGAAACCCTCATGTATAAAAAAAAAAAAATGCAGAGTTCTTGTTTAATCTCTTAATGGAACTCGGCATGTACCATTAGCTTAATTTCAGGTGACGTCACATAGGTAGAGGCTAGCATGCGGGTTGGGTAAAAAATGCACAATCAACATTTGCAGAGATATTTGGCTGCAGCAAGTTTCTTCTAATTTAATTTACTCTGTAATCCATTTACACAAGTTTGATATACACAAGACCTTTCAGCATGGGGTGGAATGGGGAAACCTAGAGCAGGACAAGGAACCTGAAAAGAGTGATTAGTGCCCAGTAATGAGGCTACATTCTCAAGATATGACTCTGAGGTGTCAGTTCTAGAATTAACAGATCCCAATTGAGACCCCCAATGTTCTTCAGCCACAGCAACACACTCATCTTGAACCACTGACCTGTTTACACTATGTCCCACTGCGGAAGGGGAATGACATGTTGCTCACCTGACGTGGTGACGACTTCAGAAATTACTTACATACAGTCATACTCTCCTCCTAACACCTCGGCAACTGAAATAGGTGTAGAAAGATTACCTAATATCGGTCAATTCCCTGAACCCTCCCTAAGTCTTTGCTTGGAAAGTCATTTCTTAGCTAAGGTAGTCGCATGGTTTACGTACACTTCTCTTACTGAGAGACCAAGTTGTACGTACATCACATATCAGTCAGGTTACAATTCATTCCCCTACTGTTAACACAAAGAATGGTTATCAAGTGAAAATTTGCAGACCGCCTGCCAATTGCCATTAGATCATCGGTCATTTACAAATTTACATGTCCAAATTGCCAAGTTTGCTATTTTGGGAGCACTTATCGTACCTTTAAAGTCAGGACCGATGATCATATTGGAAAGTCAAGCAGAATGGGTCTCCCTCTCTGTAATCCAGCACACTCAGTTGTTCGGGAACATTTGGAAATATGTAAGTTTGTTTTACGTAGTGAGCATTTTAAGATAGTTGACTCTCATTCTTCAGTAAGTGACTTAAGAATTTTAGAATCTCTTCACATAAAATATTTTAGGCCTGACCTCAATTGTAATACCTCTGCTGTCCCCCTTTTCATAACAGACAGATTTTTTATTCAATTTGCATGTATTTTTTTATTCTTTACTTATTTTATGTAATTTTTAATTTGAAATTGTATTGTTTCTTTAATCTTTACTTTAGGTAGCACTGATGATGACATGTGAAATGTCGAAACATTTGCAATAAATATGTATGTAGCGTAACTGGATTTTCTCCAATTAAACAATGATCACTGCCACCGGTAAAAGGTCAGCCGGGTGGCTTTTATGTCAAATTTTCAAGACTCTAAAAGCCTGATCTGGTTGCCCCCTTGCAAATCTCTATGCTCATAAGGAGTTTTAAGGAATCACGTCCCTCTTGATATGTTTGTGTTCCGGAGTAGGTCATCAGGAAGGTCTTGGGGTTCCTCCAAAGGCCCCATCTGAATCATACCTGGAAGTTTTGAACCAGGGACCTAACCTCTAAGGACGTTTTTTCTGCTGGTACTAGCATCAAAACAAGGAGTAAGTGAGATCCTCTTTGTCTCATATCAGATCTCGCACACTCAAGGTTTGAAAGAGGGGACATTCAAATTTGTGCTGGACTTTGTGGCAAAGACTGAGAACTCAGCAGTTTTGGATAAACAGTTCTTCTTTCTCCTACTCCTTTCTGCGGACAGTATATAACGAGCCAGAAGAGCTTCTTTGCTGTGTTAGTACCTTCAGGAATTACCTGAAACAGATGGCAAACTGTTTGTTGGCACAAGTATGGTAAAAAAAAAGTTTGGTAGGAATATCATCTTTTCTAGACGACGGAAAACATTCAGGCGCGTGTTGTTAAGGTTCACAACATGCAAAATAGAAGGGCCACAGTGTCTTTCAGGAAAAATTTCTTGATAAGATAGGTGCTTGGGCCCTGTTGTAGGCGCCCAATAAGTGACAGGTCCTTGGCTAGTTTGCATCTAGTACCGGACAAAGTGGAAAATGACAAATACATGCTTTTACACTCCCCCCTCCTCCAATCTCAAACATGTGGTCTTTCATCCAAGCAAGAGGAAACTTACCAAGTTAGACTTAAGAGAAATTTAGGTTTATGGTAAATGAAGTACACTCTCCTCCTGGGGGAACAGTGGGAAAGTTAGACCGGATGAACCCCTGATACTTTGATTTAACATAGAAGAATTACATCTTCCAAAGACCCAAGGATTCTCCCCTTTCAAAACTAATCTGTGCAAAGCTACTCTTACTTAGCCCAGAAGGATGTCTCCTTGTCAAGTATCCCCCCTCCCTCTGGAGGGATAGCCTGTGCAGTGAGATAGACGATTCCCAATTCCCTCCTATAGTCCGAAAACAGATGTCGGAAGAATTCCGTCTTGAGGCCTGTGTTTGGTAAGATTTCCCCCTCTTAACCATGAGCCTCCTATCTAAAGGGATTAGAGTTTGTTTGCATCGGAATAAATTACAAATTTTAGTAATTTGAATTTTTCCTAACTATACAAACCTGATTCCATGTAAGGCTTACTACCCATCTCATTCTCCCCTAGACTAGGACCTTCAGAGTGGCAAATTGGGCCATGTAGGAAAAGGACTAACACCCCCTTCTCCATCTCGCTTCCTCTACTCTCCCACACTGGATGCTCTTTTTTTTCAGTAAGGTCATCAGAGCTGAGCTTACTCCTATTTAAAATAACTCAGGTTTATATAGTTAAGAAAATTACTAAAATTTAGGATATTTGAAGGGAATGCTCAATTTTCAATCAAAGTAAAAGACATATCCATCAGGAAATATCATGAACTATATACTATTCGATTTAATTTATTCACTTTTGTTTCCTAATAATTTTCTTCTTTCAGATTGCTTGTAATTTGTTTCGTACACTTCCTCCTTCGGACAACCCTGACTTTGACCCTGAGGAAGATGATCCAACGTTAGAGGCTTCTTGGCCACACCTACAGCTGGTGTATGAGTTCTTCCTCCGCTTCTTAGAAAGTCCAGACTTCCAGCCAGCTATTGGCAAGCGAGTAATAGATCAGAAATTTGTTTTACAAGTAAGTACTGTAGTTGAAGTGTTCCAGAAATTCTTAGGATGCAAACATTACAGATATGCAAGATTTTTAGGCTTCCATTTTAAAATGATAAATATGGTATCACTCAGAGTTTGTTGTTTTGGTTTCTTGAAAAGAAAGCCATCCAGATTCTACAAAGAAAAAGCACTTGTGGTTTTCAGATTGTATGGGCATGGATTATAATATAAAGTTTGTCTGAGCTCCATTCATGTTTTGTTCAATCTTTCAATGGCTTCCTTTTTAATATGGCTATTTCAAATGATGTACGTTGCAGCCTATTCTTGGGGTTCTAGAAAACCAGCCTTTTTGTTTCAATTTTTCGGTTTTAGAAAACTAATTTTTTTTCTGGTTGTCTACCCATCTGGAATCATTAGTGTTTTTTTCATGTAGGAATCATAGTTGGCTTGCCTTCCAAGATAATAGAACAAACTAGTGAGGTCAATCCTTTGAGAAAAAAAAAAATTTAAGACTCATTCGGATAAAACTTAATAAAATTTTCCTTTTAAAAATGGATGCGTTTCAATTTTTTCTTCTTAATAAGTTACCATTTAATATTTACAGAAGTGCTTACCTTTGTACTTTTAAATTTTCAGCTATTGGAATTGTTTGACAGTGAAGATCCACGGGAAAGAGATTTCCTGAAAACTGTTCTTCACAGGATATATGGAAAATTTCTGGGACTTAGAGCATTTATCAGAAAACAGATAAACAATATTTTCCTTAGGTAAGATTTTTCTTTTACATTTATGGTTACATACTGTTGGCTATAATTGCAGAGTTTACCTGCTAGTGTGTGTAGAGAATAAAAACCTTCACTAATGCTTGCAGGCTGGGAAATAGGTTCTATTGCTGTAATGCAACAAACATTCTTGTTTATGATATGTACATTTATTTTGTAACAACACAATCACTTCTAGTACCAGTTAAGCTTGTCACAAAATTTACGTAGACTAAAACAAATTCCTGAAGAAAGGGAATTTGTTGTAGGTTACAACTGTTTGTGTTTTACAGATTTAATGGTTCCAAGCTGTAAAACCAGCCTAGTTCATTGTTTGTCTGTCATTAAAGCTGTCATATCCCAGGTTATTTAAGCAGTAATGCCACCTACTTTTCCATGTTACTCTTTTCTGCATTATATTTGTTTCCCTCTATTCATTATTCCTGTGATTAACTGAGAAGTTCAGCTATTTTGATTCAGCTATTCCTATATGGATACACCAATTCCTCTTTAGTGGGTATCAATGTAAGTATCAGTATTCATTTTTATTAAGAGAATAACATGAGATTTTCTTATATTTCTTTACTGTTTAAGATAGTTTTTAAGGTATAGATTATCCAGGTTTTTATATGGTATGGGTGTTTAGCAAGCTAAATTTTTCTAGCCATTAGAGTACTGCTTTATTTTTTCACATGTTCATTGTTTATTAGTTTTGCTATAACTATGTTTAGGTACTTTTTTGTTTCCTTTTCTTTGTAAAACTTTTAAAGTAAGCAGAGCTCATCCTATACATCTAATTGTGCTTTTCAATAGCTTAATATTTATATTGGCTTTTTATTTTCACCAGAAAGGCCTTCCCTAATTGCTGTCATCAGTTATCTATTATTTACAGTACCATTGTTTTCTCTGAATAATGGTGTAAACTAGTTGTAGGAAAACTTGGAGATAAATCGGCAGATGCCATTCATCTTGAATAAATGTTTAATCATACTCATAGTTTGTTAAAAACAATGATGCTAGCTATTTCTGTAAAAATAACAAGGAGATAGAGAGTTGTCCTCATAAGAAAGATCTTATCTTAGCCATTTGTTGAAAAAATACTAGTAAAAACAAATATATATTAAATATCAATTTACGGCCAAAAAAGGGGGGAGATAACAGTGATCTTATACATTATGGATTCCACTTCATGTAGGGCAGCAGTTCTTAAAGGTTTACCACTGCAGGGGGAATTTATAGAAAATATAGAAGCTGTGCAGTAGCAACAACCAAATAGATATTGTCTTTCAAACATATAGAATACCAAGTAAGGTATTTAAGAGGTCAGTTGCAAGAAAAATTTCAAGATACTGAAAGGAAAGACAGTAATTTTGTTCACGACCTGAATGAATTCATTAACCTGAAATAGTTCTTTATGTGAAAGGCTCTGTTTTTTTAGATTATTATTGTTTTTGCTCGGAGATTTATGAGCAAGTCTTTATCCGTCTCCAAAATGCGTAATTAGTGGAATGACACCCTAATTAAAGCATTGCCAAACTTTCCTGTCAGTGAAGCCTGGTACTGCTACAGTGCCTTCTTTTTCTGTTGAATGGATGGAGGTTTTGTTGTACCTATCAGCAAATACTGATGCCAATGTGTCTTCCAAGACATGATCCTCTAATTGCCTAAAGTAAAAATTGTAATTAATAGTAAAATTATTTATTTATACTAACCAAATTATGCTGAGTCCTGTTCAAACCACTTAACTGTTCCTGCAATTGAGGCTGATGGTTTACAGCAGTGGCAATAATTATAATAGGTAAGACGTCAAGTCAATAAGAACGGAGCCGTATCCCTGTTTTTTTATATGTAAATGATGGAAATGCTGTATTAATTACTGGTTCTTGGAGAGGCTAACCTACTTGTGCTGATTTTAATTGTAGAATTTAACTATGAAGTGGATTGATCCATATTTTTTTTTTGAGGGCAAGTTATGCGAGTGGAGAAAGCTTTGCTTGTTGGGAAGTAGATATTCTGCATCCTCTTTCTAGTTTAGTTTTAATGATTATAATATCTTCATTCACAGCATCCTTAGAGATGTTATGCATTCTGGATCTATATTTTACATTTCTGAAGAGTAAATCAAAGTTGAGTAAGCTGAAAGCTGGTTATTTTACTTATTTTGTCTTGGCCTCCACGGATCATAGAAGTATCAGTCTGATTTCTTAAGCCTTCATTAGCTTTAGCCTCCTGCCAAAAGGGATTTGTCAGTTGGTAAGTGATGGGGTTATGAAAGAAATGGAATTTTATAGAACAAGATTTAACTTTTCAATACTAGTCTGTAATTCCTATAATGTTCCTTCTCACAATACTGATGATTTTACAGCCTCATATTCAGATGAAAGAGAGTGGCAATTGATGAGTATCTCAGGTACAAAGTTGCCTATGAACAGATGAACCTACCACTCCTTTCCGTTAAACAAAAGATTGCAGCACTATGTGTTTAAGCCTCCAGAAACCATGAATCATATCTTAATGTTAATGAGTGGTTTATAGTGAAAAGCTTAGTTTAGTTGAATAAAACAATTAAAAACAAACGCCCTGCCATTTCCTTAAAATTTATATCTGAATCAGCCGTTTTAAAACATCCCCATTATAGAATTGTATTGTGATCCAAGGTAAAGGAATAAGGATGTAATGTCACATTTGAAAAAGTATATAGATAGTGACAGAATCAGTTTGCTATGTTATGGACTGCACTGTAGTGTCAGTAGCCTGAGTTTTTAATGTTCTTTTTCTTGTGAAAGTTACCTTGGTTTCATAATTCAAAAATTGTTTTATTTTTAGAATACTAATGGGAGTTGATACTGCGTTTTGTGTCCAGTTATTACCAGTTCTTTTTTATGCTTATGAAAATTTACAAAATGTATGCCATTGTTTATCATTCAAAAGTAAATTTATTCAGCTGTAGGATGAAAACAATTATCCTATATTTGATTTTTTATTGCAAGGATGAGATATGTAGAAAGGGCCTGGGACTAGTGTGTCAAATTGTTGGCTCTCAAATGGTTAATGACTCAATTTATTCCCTTATTTTAGATAAGTTATTTATTCTTTTCTACATGAAAAGAAAATTTCCTTTTTTTTTCATTCATATTTTGATCTAATTTGGTTTTAAGAAAACTGGAAATACAGTTTGCAAATTTAAATTGTCCTATGATTACCGGTATACAAACATTTTGTCCTTTTAAATATGGATTGTCTTTAGTAGAGTTGGAATGTCTGTCGAAATTATTAACAAAGTAGTTAATGACACGATGATGATTGTGGGCAAATATTCCCATTCACTCTCTTTGTCAAAGTGTCTTCATTTGTGTCATGATCATACTCTTGCATCCTATCCAAAGCTGTATAATCTTATACTTTTTTATTTTGAATGGCTAATATTAGCTTTCTGTTGATAATGAAATGAAGCAGGAGTGCAATGTTAGGTTGGACATTGCATCAGTTTATGGGTAAATAGGCAATAAATCCACACAATCTGCACCTTAGCAGTATGAGTGTAATTATCCCCATTTACCGAGTGTAGCTTATGGCCTCCTGTTATGGCAAGTGTATTATTTGTGGAGAAAGGAATGCTAAGCTTTCTCTTTCATCATTCTAGACAATGTCAGAGAGACACTCTAGCCCTTCTCGTTCCATCGAGTTCGCCATTCGCAGAAGCTTATGGGTACATGACCCCCGTCTTGGTCCTGGTGAGTATGCTTCAGGAGTAGGGAGGACTATGCTCTTCATGGGGGATTTTTTTAAGTTTAGTGAAGTTTGAGGTGATGGCTTCACACTATGTTAGAACTTCATCCTTGCAAACTGTTGACAATATGTGAGTGACTTGAGTGTTGCAGGTAGGCCCTCAATGTCAATTTTTGAGGGGGCTGGTATCTAAGGCTACCATACCCCAGTTGTCTCCATTGATTACTGGTGTGATGCCAGCGCCTGTGACTGTGAAGCAAAGCCTTAGAGGGCTGTATGAAGGCTTCGACACCTGTAGTTGTGGCTGTGCCATATCAGAAGGTGAAAGAATACTCTCGCATCAGTGCTTGTAGTGCCAAAGCTTAAAGTTGGGTATAAGAAGGCATAAATCTGTTGAAGTCTGTTCTTGTGGCCCGGGGCCCCATGGCTCCTCCTCACTCTGTGCCTGTAACCCTAGCCCCTATGTATGAATTACGAGTGCAAGTGATTAAACCTTCTGCTTCCCCTGTGGCAGTGTTCTCGGTGCATTGTTGTGGTTCCTGTCAGAGCAACCTACGTGGTTTCTCCCCTTTTGGTGGTACGTCATCATTGGTTGCTCGGATGTCAATTTCTCTGCTTGTAGAGCAAGAAGGAAAGCTTGATAAAGAGGATAAAGCTAGTTTGCTCCATTCTCTTTCCTCTCCCCCTCCCCCAAGCATATTTGAGGATTTCAGAAATTTTACTTCCAGTTGGTCAAACAAAATCCTAAACACCCCCCCCCCCCACATTTCCGAGGCAGCAAAGGTTCTACGAGCTAAAGTCTGCTGTGTCATCAACCTCTTGAGGTTGACTCGTCAGTGTACACAATGTTGGGGACTTCCTTTGCAAAGAATCTATCCAGAAAGCATGTCCTTCTCAGCCACTTGAGTGTGTTTGCCATGGCCCTCCTCTAAGCTGTCATGTGGCAGGACCCGTGGCCAAGCACTTTTATGTATTTTGCAAGGACATCGGGTTTATCAACTCGTAACTCTTTTGAGAATTACAAAAGTTTTATGCTGTATGGTGGGAAGGAAATGTCCTTGTCACACCAGTCTGCAGACCAGAGGAGTAACGGCTTGTTTTACTGGGAAGATGTCTTGGTTTGCAGAATCTCAAAACAAGTTGGTCCAAAATTATCTCTTGACATAAACACATTGGTGCCGACAGCCATATCTCTTCCATGTAAACACTTGTAGGTGGCAATGGAGAACTGCAAAGAATCTCTGGTCCATCACGCAGGCTTTTAAAAGGGTTCTGGCTCTTCGAGGGTGTCTGCGTTCATGCCTGCGGGATTGGTGGTAAAGAAGGCTGTTGCAACCTTCTTTAGAACCCGGACAAGACAGCCTGTGACCTCCAATTAAAGTGACTGAATGCGCCCAGCTCTTTTGAGGCCGCCAAACTTGTTAAGTCAGGAAGGGAGGTAGAAATGTATGCTGATGCAATGAGTAGGGGGATGCCTGGCTTGTTATTGGGGAACTGGGCAGAGACACGGGACTGAGTCTTGGGTATTGAGCTGCATTCAGGACAGTTACTAGTTGCCTTTTTTAGACCCTATGCCCCTCCCTATCTTGCCGACATTTAGTGGTCACAAATGATCCTTCATCATCAGCAAGAGTGTGCACTTTGTTGTCAGGTAAAGGGATGTTAGATAAGCTTGCGCTTAAAGTCATTCAAGACATCTCCAGGCTTTTACAGTTGACATCCTGGTGGAGAAGTTCATTGGGGCTGGAAACCAGTGATCTACCTCTCTCCTCTGTACCAGTTTGTTAAACAAATGAAGTTCAGGATGGAAACGGTACGATCTGTACCGAGTTCCGTCAGAAAAGACTTCATGTTTTTCAGTGAACTGAAAGATTAGTTGTTAGAAATACTTATTCATCAGTCTTCCCGGAAGTACCTCTGCTCCTTCCTCAACGGTACAGTTTACCAGTTCATGGTACACAGGTATTCACTTTTGTGGCAGCTTGGGCCCACTTGCATGAGATACATATGTTGGTGTGTCTCAACAATTTGCTGATCTTGGTCTCTTCTGTGGGGCAGTTGTTGCAGGATTAAAATTGGCTTATTGCCTTTGATACTATCTGGGAGTCTGATAAATTGGGAGAATTCAAATCTAATATCCAAGCAAAGGTTGAATTATCTTGACATGCTGATAAACAGAGTAGCAGTGAGTGTCTTTCAATCAGATGATTACTCAAGTGGAGCTTTGAGCAATATTGTCCACCCCTGGGATCTCAGGGCCATGGATTGGGATGTGATCAGTGTTTTCAAAACTCTTAAGTGTACCTGTTAATGAGCCTCTAAGCAGGTTGTCAGATAGAGATCTGATGGGTCTTTTTTGGGGGCTAGTCTTTGCATCAGCTAATAGTGTAGGCTAGTTACAAGGTCTCTCTTAAGTAGTAACACTTTGCCGAGAATTATAAGGAGACCGGGTCCGTCTTAGTTTTGTGCCCGGGTTTGTGGACATAACCCATAACCCATTGAGACGGCCTCAGATTGGAGACCTCCATCCCCCTCTATATGAAGCATCTAGTGGTAATCGAGAGGAGATGCTTTTGTATCCTGTGAGGGCTCTGTGTTGTTATCTGTAGAAGACTCGACTTGTCATGCCCGAGTGTCGGCATCTCTTTCGTAGCACTGGCAGAAGCCATGCCTGAGTGTCAGCGTCTTTCTTAGCACTGGCAGAAGTCATGCCTTAGTGTCAGGATCTCTTTCTTAGCACTGGCAGAAACAAGAAAATGTCAATGAAAAGTCTTCTCACTTCATGACAATTAAGAGCTCAAGCTTCTATCTTTAAGGGACCAGAGTACCAGCTTGAAAAAGTACTTATAAAGTTGGGGGTATATCCCCCTCTTTGGCTTCAAAGAATTTGCTGGCAAACAGGTGATGAAGGAGTTTGGAAGTGCCAAACAGCTTTCACTTAAAAAGAGTACCTTATGCTCACAAGTCCTTCAACACAGGAGGCATCTTGTTTATGGTATCGTGTTTGATACAAATCTGGAGGAAAAATAGAATGACTGGTTCTCCTGCTTCTTTCCTTCCCCTGATTTGGGATGAAGCATTCATACATTACTGTTACACATTAGATCTGCCATTGATGCTGGTAAAGCTACATTCATGAAAATTCATATTAGACTGAATCTGTAAGTAATGGTTTTCCCCCATCCACCCTTTATAAAAGGGAGATTGGTAGAATGAAAGCCTATCTTTTGGCCATCTTGCGCCAGGTATTTAATTCCTGATTGCGTCTCTTCTTCAGAGAAGAAATATTCTTTTATCAACTAAGTATTGTACTAGTTAGTCTCTTTACAGCCTACTCATCCCTACTATGGGGTGATATGAGGTTGCTGGAGGCATTGCCCTTACTCCTGTACAGGGTCAAATAGACTGGCATATTCCATGGAAGGAAAAGAACCAACAAGTTTGGTTCTAGAGGACTTTATATCCTCTAATGAGCGAGCCTTCCTATTGTAAAGGACTATAGGATTGTATAAGCATGGAAAAAGTTAACAAATTATGAAAATGATTTGTATTTTTTCCTAGCTTTATAAACCTGAGTCCTTAAAATTTGAACTTCCCCTCTTAACCACCTCTCTCAGTCCTGAGCTGAAGGTCAAAAGTGAAGAGTCTTTGACAGGAGAGTGGGCTCCCCATCTTGTAGTAGAGTACCTGGCTAACACTTTCAATGGCCATGCCCGCTCCGGTGAATACGTTGCCTATTATTTTAAAGGACTCAATTTTGTATATTTATGAAAAGTACAAATTACTTTTAAAATTTGTTTGGAAACATGGGGAAAAGTTACTGAATAATTCTGGTTAAGTACTGTATATTTGATAGACAGTTTAAGTAACGTGCCTGCTTTTAATATTTGTGCAAAAAGGGATTAATTTTTCCTTCCTTTCCAGATTTGTGTATGAAACGGAACACTTCAATGGTGTAGGGGAATTATTAGAAATTTTGGGAAGGTAAGTAGAGGTTTTATTGCTTTTATACTTTTTATATTTTATGTCAGTGTTTTTTATTAAATTTTGGGGTTTGGGTACCTTTTACTAGAATTGTTAAGAGATGGATGAAAATCCGTATCCTTTTGTTGACAAATCTGATCTGTGGATTGCATACCTAATTGGTTCATTAGTTTAGAATTATATCTTTTCATCGTGGTTCATGAATTTTGTTTTATTTGTATAATATTAAGAGGAATTTGAAATTTTACAAGAATGTCCTTTGCATGGGGTTAAAAGCTTAACTTTTTTCAATTCTGGATTATTTTGCTAAGTATCCATTAATCAGTGTATGAAGAACAGTAGCCTATATACTAATCATAGATATGTTTACTTGTGAATTGATAACGTATTATTTTGTTCGTTATGATTTCACAGTTGAGCATGATTTTCATAATTTCACTTTATTAGTTTTTTATAACCCCTAGAGCTCTGCCATTGACAGCTTCTGAAGGATGATTGAATTAGGTTTAGATGTGTAACTATAATGGGATTCAAAAGAAAGCTGAAAATTCAATTTGAATATGTCCTGATATTTTGGGAGTTAAAATTTATTATATCGATAATAGGCGTGTTTTTTATGTGAAGATTCATCTGTTTCCCACACTTATAAAACTAATTTGAACACATCTTTAGCTGAGAAGGGTGTTATTTTAGGGTAGCTACCTTCAAGGTGAGGGAACGAAGAGTAGTCAACTTTAACAAACTAGCTATTGTCTATCATTATGAATTTTTGTACTGTATTTTTGTCTGTAATAAAAAGTTTGAAATTCCTTTAGGGTCCAAAATTCATCTAAGGTAAAATGCTTTT
Source organism: Palaemon carinicauda (assembly GCF_036898095.1). NCBI lineage: Eukaryota > Metazoa > Arthropoda > Malacostraca > Decapoda > Palaemonidae > Palaemon > Palaemon carinicauda. Next base: position 22,647,821 of record NC_090742.1, read on the forward strand.
TGTAAATGATTGTCAATTGCAAGTTTTTGAGGATTTTTTTCTTTTTAAGTGGGATTTCAGCCAGAATGCTGTTACTACCGAGGCAAAAGGACTTGCTGCTAATTTAGCTTGAATTGCTTTTATTTTAATCATAAGTCTAACATGATACTGAATTTTAGTGAACATATATATGGTGTTTGATTAATTTTTCTTTTTCAGTATAATCAATGGGTTTGCTCTGCCACTCAAGGCTGAGCACAAACAATTTTTAATTAAGGTGCTGATACCACTGCACAAAGTCAAGTGTTTAAGTCTGTACCATGCACAGCTGGCCTATTGTGTGGTACAGTTCTTAGAAAAAGACCCCACACTCACTGAGCCTGTGATCAAGGGCCTACTCAAGTTCTGGCCCAAAACCTGTAGTCAGAAAGAGGTGAGTTTTGTCAACTTTATTTTTGCTACATTTAATCTATATAAAAATTCTCTTTTTGCCACATTTAATCTATATGAAAATATTCTCTCTCTCTCTCTCTCTCTCCTCTCTCTCTCTCTCTCTCCTCTCTCTCTCTCTCTCTCCTCTCTCTCTCTCTCTCTCTCTCTCTCTCTCTCTCTCTCTCTCTCTCTCTCTCTCTCTCTCTCTCTCTCTCTCTCTCTCTCTCTCTGTGTGTGTGTGTGTGTGAGGTCGTAAAGGCTCGGCAATAATAATTGGGTTTTATGTTTTTCTGACCTCTCTATATAAAAGTGAAGTGCTTATGAAGACTTAGGAATATAGCAATTTTACTGTATGAAGACTTAGGAATATAGCAATTTTACTGCTGCTGCAGATCTCTCTCTCTCTCTCTCTCTCTCTCTCTCTCTCTCTCTCCAAATCTGACAGCTTAGCCAATACTCAAGAGAAAATGAAGAAGGTCAAGGTCTTAGAGATCTTTTTTATATTTCCTATTAACTATTATTTGCATACATGTTATTGCATTTACTATATACTTTTTCTTAAAGGTTATATTGTGATACACATTTTTCTTTATTTATCATTCATATATAATATTTTTTATATCCCAAGAAATGCAATCTTAGTATTAAACATGGTTGTCTTGGATTTCAGGTTATGTTTTTAGGAGAAATAGAAGAAATTCTTGATGTTATAGAGCCTTCGCAATTCGTGAAAATTCAAGAGCCCTTATTTAAGCAAATAGCAAAGTGTGTTTCCAGTCCTCATTTCCAGGTAAGAGCTTGTGCAGAAGTATTTTTAAACTGTTTTGAGTTGTGCATTTGTCTGCAGTAATATTTTATAGATAACATACTAAGGTTAAGCAATCAATGTGATGCATTTTGGTTAATAAATTTATCTTTGCTGAAGTATTTCTACAGTCGGCTACTTATGCCTTATCATACTTGTGTTTTACAGGTTGCAGAGAGAGCGTTATACTTCTGGAACAATGAGTACATCATGAGCCTCATAGAAGAAAATTCTAATGTTATTTTACCTATCATGTTCCCGGCACTGTACAGAATAAGTAAAGTAAGTGCAACACGAGTATTTTTCTGTCATAGAATTACAGTATGATGCAAAATTACTTTTAATTTAGATGTCTGATCTTTTTTCTTTTTTACCTCTAGTAGTTTATGCATTCTTTTTTGTTTTAGGGAAGCCTCTGTTTTTATGGTTCATGGTAACTTGCTATTAATATGCATTACTATTAAAGGGTAGCAGTGGTGGTGCCTTGTGTTTTATTGTGCAATGAATTAATTTTGAAGTATTTTACTTTGATGAACATGGAACTAAAAGTGGACTGAGAACTTTTTCACCCATATTAATGTCTAGTATCACCACCACTTTTTTTATTTTTCTAATAAGAATATTTCAACTTTTGAAAAATAAATTGTTTGTTTTTTGCAGGAACATTGGAATCAGACAATTGTTGCGCTAGTCTATAATGTGCTCAAAACATTTATGGAAATGAACAGCAAGTTATTTGATGAACTCACGGCTTCATACAAAGCAGAAAGGCAACGGTAAGTTATGATTTTTATTTATATTATTTCATGTTTACTTTTGAGTCTATCACCAATGCGCCGTAGAGGGTTAGTGCTGGTAGTGGACCGCGTGTGGTTTACTGATGGCATTACTATTACCCTTCAGCCTCACCTGCACCCACTATTTACCCTACTCAACTTTTGTTCCTACTAATTTCTATTGTCAAAATATTTTTTAATTTTTACTTAGAGCAACTGTAAGTTTTTCTGTAGTTTCATTCTGGCACTGAATGGCCTCCTTGGTCCCAGATGTTAGCCTTATTGGACTGTATATGCACTTTCTACCTAAGTTCTCATTTATGCAGCTTTTCCATAATTTATAGGCGGAATCTTGCTTTAAAGAGTTCCGCGACTACAGTACCATCTTCACCGTAAACGTTTTTACGTCTGCTATTCCCCTTATGTGGTTAGACATGAGAATTGAATTCTCTCCTCTCCTTTTTGTCCTGTTTCTAATTCCCATTGGGCTAGGGCTTCATCTGTCCCTCTTTTTTTTATGATATCCAGGCCCATTTTACAGTTCTTAGTATATCTTATTACTTTTCTGACCACCTATACCTCATTCCTTCTCATTACTGTCTTTTGAGTGTTCAGTCTTAGAGTCCAGGTTGGTCGCTATATTATTTTCCCAGTTCTCTGATATTTGTCTGTCATAAAATTCTTAAGGTATGAGATTTCATACTGATATTTTTTTTAGAAGCTTAGATGTTTATAAATACTTGTCTTTTTTTTCTCTCTTTTGTTTGAGGAGTTTCCTTTCTTTATCAGTGACTTCACTGTGTATTTGTTACTCCCTTATTGCCTTGTCAGTTTTACCCTCACACTCTAGTAAAAGACCCATTAAAGAGTTGAATTACACAAAAAAAAATTGTAGGTTTAACTTTATATCAAACAAACAAACTTATGGGTAACTGTCAAGAAGATTCTGAGAGGAAGCAGATTTATTGAAATAAGAATACTGTTGTACAGTTGAAGCAGTAGATCTCCCAAAGTAAACATACCTAAGAGTTGTTTTTATTTAAGGTTTTCAGTAAATACTATATGGTAGAAATAATTAATGTACTTCTTTATTAATGAATATACAGTACTTACAATTTTTATTACCATGGTCTTATGATTAATTTTGTTAAATTTTTGGTAACTTGGTTATACAGTTTATTGACTGATAGGATTATGGCATTTAAGGTACATTAGGAAGCTTTGACCCAATTCATTTGTGTTTTGCCTTTTCGTGTATCTCTGCTGCCCTATGTTAATTTGGATTGTAGTACTGCTAGATAACCCAGAATAGGTTGTAGTGCTTAGCCTTATGCACTGAACATAAAGATTAATTTGTATGTTGCATGCTTTTTTACAACCTTTTGTTCAATTCTACTCCCACTTGTCGTTTAGTGCCATTGGGCATATTCTATATCCAGATATTTCTACTCTCTTTGGTGCCATTTGACCTATTTTATGATTATTTATTACCAGTTTTTCCTCATTCTTTATTATTTATGCATATGGAGATATTACAAAATATGTAATACAGGTATATGTAAATCAATGAGAAGAAAATTTCTCCATCTATACTATTTTTTTATTTGTAGTTCCAATAGTTTTTCTACAAAGAATACTGTAGTTAAATATGATGTTCCTAAAAAGGGCCTGGAGCTTTAGTGCCCAAGACCAATATTTGAGTGAGGTTTGGCATTAAAGAATTAATGGTCTTCTATGATATCAGACATTATTACTGTATTTAGTGTACATATAATTCTTATATATAAATATGTATTGGGTATATTTAAACTGAATTATCTCATGGCGGGAAATAATTACTGATAGTTTATCTTATCCGAGGTTGATGTTTTCTCAAGATTTTGAGAGACTGCATACAGTACTGTAATTTTTATACAGAAGCATTATTTGTATTTCATTTTGTTGGTTTATTCTTTTGAGGCTACTGCAGTTTCCACCATAATATTTCTCCTTCACAGGACATGCAGTAATTCCTCTTACCACTGGGAATATTTAGTTAGAAGTTGGCTGGTGTTGTGGACTCTCCTTGGATAATGATCTGTTGGTTTACTTTATTTGTTTAACCAGGTGAACTTCATATAGGTTTCTGGTAAAGGAGAAAATTTGTTGTAAAATTGAAAAAAAATACCTAAATGATTGGAATAGGTATTTTGTTGGCAGTTGAATAAACCAGTTTAAATGGGTCCTTTTATAGTGGTGGTCGTTTTAGTGTTGATTATATTAGTGAGGTAACTCATTCAAATTTATAGTAAAGGGTGTGCCCCAAGGTTATGTTTTCAAGTTAGTGGTCGTAAGTTGGACAGTAAGATTTGGCTTGAAAAGTTTAACACCTTTGAAGGAAAAAGCCTAAGGGAGTAGATACAAAATCAGTGGCTGAAAGCTTTGTGTAGCTGGGCTCAAGGGAATAGTTCAAAGATCTTATATTACCAGGTACAATTTAAAGTGATGGGAATTATTTTGCATCAGTAGGTCTTTTGAAAATGAAAATTGCATTGCACAAGGAATGTAACTTGCCTTTCAGGTAGTGTTGAAAAAGAAATAATGTATGTAGTAACTATGAAATACTTCAACATTTTTAAGAAGCATTGCATGAAATGAAAGAGCCGGCTTAAATACAGTCAAGGTTATGATGATGATGTAAAATGCTTTAAAACTTTTCAGGGAGAAGAAACGTGAACGCGAACGAGACGAATTATGGAAGAAGCTTCAAGCATTAGAGCTGAACCACCAGCAACAGAAGTAGTGATATACCACATTATAGATATAGCGCAAATTCTTGGAAGTTTGGCCGTGATGTGCCGTTATAACAGTTAAGTGTAGGGTTCAGATTCCCTTCACACACACTCTTGGTGTCATAGAGGCCTGAGGCTGGGACCTTGGCATAACCATCAAGAAGCCCACACTTGCATAAAGGACAGAACTCAATATAGTTTTGAATGTATTCTGGTCATAAAAGTGAAGCCATATGCATAGCTGTGCAAATTTTGAGTCCTGTTGTAGACGTGTATGTTAATGAAGTGTTAATGCCCTGGTTGAATGCAGGGCACAACTGCCCTTTCAACAACAGAAAAAGGGTATAAGTAATAGCAATCTAGGCTATTTGTCTATTATGTATGTAATATGTATTATATGGTAGCCCATATAAAGTGATGATGACCTTTGTAATTATTACTTCATAGGAGCGAATGTGTCAAGCGTGTGTGGTGTGGGAGGAATGATGAAAGGTGCTGTCTGGCCTGGAATAGGGTACCAAGAAGAAGAAGAAAAAAATATAACAAAACAGATTGGCCTGTACATGTCCCAAGAGACAAGAAGAAGAATAGCCATCCCACTTCTCCCAAATGGGAGTTGTGTTAAAGCTCACCATGTCCTCTCTTGGATTTGGTTCACATTAAATTTTTTTTTTTTATTTGTATAGTTATTGGGCCTAATTCTGGGTTATGATTTTCTTTACTGGACTTTTTGAATATAATATAGATAGGCCAATTGTTGTGTTTTGGAGAGGTCTTTTAATATTGAACTGATCAGCAGGTTGTTCAGGTCACAAAAATGAATTTGTGATGGTAGTTTCCTTTGCATTAGTTAGCTGATAGTGTATGTCATTGCCCAAGTTTGATTCATGCAAAAACCACATTGTCTCCTCTGTCAAGGTAGTCATCCTTTCCTCTCATTATTGTACATAGGTTGAGAGTCTGTGTGCACCAAATCTTATAATAATAATGATGATGATACTACTACTACTATAAATAGCAAATATGTTGTGGCCCAAAAGTATAGAGTCACCAGGGAAAAAGAACAAAAGATACAGGACTTGGTCATGATTTGGCAATGTCTAGTCATCCCCATGTGTGTGTGTGTGTGTGAGAACTTGGGGCAATGAGGACTCACCATTTTGTAGTATAGTTTATGTGGATGATGATGATTTCACTTGCTTCTTGTTGTCCCTTGTGTTGCTATAGCTGATCAGCTGGTTGGGGGCAGCTTTGGTGCCACTGTTCCTGGGGCTGGACACAATATGTGTACAACAAGTTGCTCAACCTCACTGATAGTGCTTCAATTGCTGAACCATATCAACCTTCTCCATTTCCTCTTCCTCTTCCTACTCCTCCTCTCCATTTTTTAGGAAGTGCATTTTTTCCTCAGTGGGAGTTGTGCTCCCACAATTGATTTATGCAACCAGTACCAGTGTTTAGTGGAAGGGGCGTGCAAAGGCTCAAACAACAAATGGAACTTACTTTGGCTGGCCTATGTGAAGGAACCCATATTGTGTGTTTTAATTGGTGCAATAGTGTGACTCATCCATAGCTGCTGGTGCCCCCTCTCCTATGGGGACTCTGTGCTGTGCAGGTGGTGTCTTGTGCAGATGCCCTATGCTTGAAGATGAATCCAAGAAGGTCATCATTTCTGTCCCAGAGGAATGCTGTTGGGCACAACCAGATGAAGTCATCACCGACAAGGGGACAGCCCCAGTCCAAGCCTCCCCAGTACCATTGATATGCTGCTTTTTCACGTTTTTATTTTATTTATTTTTTCATTCTTTCAATTTTTCTGAAATATAGTATGTTCGTGTTACCTTAGTGATTTAAGCTGGTGAGAATTGTATCACTGGATATTGTGATTTAGCAAACAAACAGGAGTTTGATAGCAAATATTATGGAGCTCCATTCATTTAAGCATGGCGAGAAAGAATTGCAAATCTTATGGCAAGTTAGTACTGCTAACAGTTTTAAAATAGATGTTTGATGTCTTGACAAAATTTGTTTTTATTGTTCTTTTTTCACATTTCACATCACCTCTATATGTATTGTTTACATTTGAACATATTATGAATGAATAGCTTGTCATATATAAATATATATATATATATAAATATACATATATAAAAAATAAGCAAGGAGACCGTTTAAGCGAGCAGTGTTATTTTAACCTTAGAGTATTCTAAGCTACCGTACATTGTAAAATACCTGTGCAGAAATATAATTGGAATAATTTTATCCAGGAACTTTTATTTTTTAAGTAGCTTTCAGTACTTGACTACATCCAAATGCACCATTATGGGAGCATTAACACTTGTGAACAATCTCTGAGGGAGGCTACAGGCATGATTCAGCAGACCAGATGACAGTATAAAGACACCTGACACCTGTTGATGTTCACCTGACTATTCCTGTTGGGCATCAAGGCACCTGCACAAATCAACCCATGTACTGAATTTTCAGTAAAGCTTGTATACAGTGTACAGTCTACCGTTTAATGTAATATTGGGGATATTATTAATGGAGGGATGTGACAAGATAATTGAAAAAGAAATTAGTGTGACACTGCTGGGATGTGTGGACACTGTATGTATGTGCACACACTTGATATAGACTAGCCTTTGCCACATGCTTTACTTCTGCCTTGTATGTTTGTAAATTTAACTGTAAATGTACATACACCTGAAGCAGAGTAGGGTGTGAGTGTGGCAGCCTGCTCAGGGTCCAGATACGACCTGCTCTAAACTTCACTGCAGTTTTCTATTAATGTTATTCTTAGTGTACTGTATTCTGTTTTCAGCTCCACTGCATTGTGATATGTTATTATGCCTCCTAGTTTTTTTTCTCTTGTGTTGTTTCCATTCGTTCCAATGGAAAGGAAAAAAAAAAAAGAAAGCTGGTACCAGCTGTGTTTTTTCTAGAGTCCTGGTGTATGGTGTATTACAGAGGATTGATGAAAACTGCCTTTCAGTTATTGGATTTATTGATGTGGGAGTTATGACTTCGTGCATTAGGAATATTGGAAAGTCGTTCAGTTATTTAAAAATGAACTTTAAAGTGGTGTTGGGTTGGTAGTGAATAATGAAAGAACATAATTGTGGCTTAATTAGTGAAATGAATAAATTAATGACATGAGTAAGAACAGAAAAAGGTTTTGAAAGTTAATACGTATGCGAAGGGTGTGTTTGCGAGTGTGTGTGTGTTTATTGGCAGTGGATGCTAGAGGGAGAGTGAGAACTGTAGAAGTGATAAGATGGAGGAATAGATGGACTCTAGTAGGCTGTTGCTTGAGCTTCACAAATGGCATTTCTCTGGGTTGCATCTTTCACCTGTGAAGATGTGATATTTTAATACTGCTTTTCTTTATGGAACTATAATTTCTATTTCCTGTAGACTAGTGCCAACATGATGCAAATAGCATTATGCAGCTAGGGACTGACACAAAAAATAAAGTTATTAAGAAGCCAATTTTGAGTGCCAGCTTGAGACACGGCGGTGTGTTAGTGTGCCTCTGGCCTTTCTAATGTCCTCAATTCGGACATCCATTCATGCCTCTTGTGAGTCACGTATGTCCATCGCCTATTTCGTCAGTCTAAAGAAGCAGCATCAACATCGTCGCCTCACCATTTTTAACTCCAATCAGTCTGGGATGTTAAAATTAAGTAATACCATTATTGTAATCTTCATAACTTTCTGTTCACATAATGTAAAGCAAGACAATAAAGAAATTAAAATTTACATGAAATAGTGTCTTAACATTGCTGCTGAAATGTGAATTGATAAAAGGTCAGTATTTCATTCTTGAACTGAAATCACTTAATGTTTTTTAAATAGTTTTTATTTGTGCTGTTTGGAACATTGAACATTTGAGATTTTTTTTAAAGAAAATGTTCTGAGAAAGATGCAATTCTTCTTATTGGCTGTAATATTGCATGTTCAGATTTTAATTTATTAAAATTGTGCTCCCTGAATAGTAGTGTGGGAGGTGTTAAATTTGGAAAATTACAAACTTGAGAGTTTAAATCTCATCATTTAGCCCCTATATACTTCTCTGAGACAACCCATCCCATGGTATGAAAATAAAATATAAACTAGTTAATTCTGTATATCAAATTACTCCTTTGTCACACTGTTTTCACTTCTTTCTTTTTCTCTTTTCAAAGAGGGCTGCATGAAACAAGAATTTAATTTCAAGATACATATTACTAATGCAGTGAGGTAATTAATTGTCAAGGTGAATACCCTTCAACTATTTGTCAGATGAAGGTTTCATATTTCAAAGGTAAGTTTGCCGATACACTGTAGTACAGTTTGACACTTGTAGATAGTATAGAAAGGAACTTGTTATTGACTATTGTATGAAAATGTTCAAATAATTATGTGGTTCTTTGAAGAGAAGGCGTTGACAGATCTGTAATGATTTCCTTCAAAGCACAAGGACTGAGGAAATGTCTGAGTTATATCTGTTTTTGAAGAAAAAATCTGCCCACAAGTTTTCAGATTTCAGAATTTTGGTTTGATTGCTACAGGTTTATGCAACCTGATTGCCATGACACAATTTTAAACTCTCCGTGGGAAGGTTGAATTAGAATTCCTTTGAATATTTGCACACATTCAATTATAGGCGTTATAAGTGTTGAGGGACAAAATGTACTGGATGAATAGTAAAAGGCAAATAGAGAACAGTCAATCTCCCATTGGTCATGTTAAAGATCCATATTGCTGTTCTGTCCAGATATGGGTGTTTTAAGAACAAACCCTTTGGACAAGCATGTAAGAGTTGAGGATTGAAGCTCAGTGCTCTGTGAATTCTATACATAATGCCAGTGTAAATTTCCTTTTTAGAATGTTTACGTTGGACAGCAATTTTGAAATATTTCTATAGGCAAACTTCTAGTAATGAAAATATCTAAATTTACCATTGTCAGTACTGATCAATTTAATCAATAGGCATATCATGAAAGAAGAGATTTAGTCAAAAGTTTGAATCCAGGTAATTTTTTGTATAAATGTAATAATATTCTACCCAGTTAATTTTGTTAGTTAACAAGATAAAAGTAATCATATCATATTCTTACTTTCTAACCTTGTCTTGCTACTGTAATTTTCCTGTCATTAATTGTTGAACCAGTAAGTAAAAATCTTCTTTATAGTTTTTGTCACTAGAGTAATGTCCCCGTCAAATTATTCTGGCAAAATTCCCTGAGTAACAATTACAGTACTACAATAAATGTTAGAATTACGTTACCCAATTCTGACTGAACTTTGCCTGGGAATAATTGCTTTAAAAAGGGAAAAAAAATTATATTGTGAATAGAAATTCCCACCAGGTAAATCGTGCAACCTTACATCTTAATGCAATTCTTGTTTAAATGGAGTGATAATACAGATGGTATTCATTAGTTACTTTTTTATTGTAAATCAAGTGTCCCCCTTTTTGATGAAAATATTTCTTGCAAGTGTTGTTCTCTCCAGGGTCTTTTTCACCTGGAGTAGCAGAGGGGAAGGAAAAATGCAAAGAAGTGTGTATACAGTAATGTAACAAAAAAGAAAAAGAAAATAGTAACCACAACTATTATACCTCATTCAAAGAAATTGCAGTTATCTTGTGGGAGGCATGGGGGACCTTAAGTTGAGACCTTTAGTTAATAATTGGTAATAGATTTACCAGACCACCGAGTTAACATTCTTTCCTCTCATATGGCTGGCCAAAGGGGGAAAGTCATAGATATGACTTGACCATATGGAATATAAAGGCAAAACTATACAAGGCAGAAGTAGTAATGTTCTTAAATTTCATTACCAAAATTTGAAGGCTAAAAGATTTAATTTTAGGTTATAACTACTAATGATGCTAGGCCATTTAAGAAAGGCTCAACTATTTGAAAGCTTCGTATGCTATTATTGTATGTATTATTTATTCGTGTAAATTCTTATACATATTGTAAATTTTTCACATCTTGACTATGTCTTACAAAATCTTGCTTTGCTATTTAATGAACCTTTTTGCCTTTTTAAGGTTATCTGCATTTTGACATGATATATTTAATACTACTGTTTAGTTACTGCAAAATCATGATGTATAACTTTGATTGTAGTCTGCTGTTTGTCATTGCATTAAAATAAGTGACTTCTGTGTACTGTACATATATGAAGTGAAATGTTTAAATAGAAGTGACTTCGGTGTACTGTACGTATATGAAGTGAAATGTTTAAATAGAAAATAACCTACTTTACATACTTGAACAGCAAGTATATGCCATACAGCATAAACAGTGGTTTGAGAACAATCAAAGCAAAAGAAAGTGGCAATTTTAAAACAGTTTGCCCCTCTTTCCCCAGTTGGGTTTACCAGAATTTTTAAGAATTCAGGTCTTTACATATACAGTAAACAAGTTCCATCAATCCTGCCAAAATCTGCCCATATATTTTCTTTTAGATTGGAGATTCATTGCTATGTTTACCCCCCTCATTCTAAAACGCCGTAAGGTAACTCGGGGGAGGTAGAGGCTTCCTAGGCAATGCCAGGTACTGAAAATAACTAAGTAAAGTCACTACCATCGTCATCTCCTCCTACGCCTATTGACACACAGTGACTATTAGATTTTGCCAGTTGTCTCTTTCTTGAGCTCTTAATTCAATACTTTTCCATTCGTCATCTCCGACGTCATGCTTCATAGTCCTCAGCCATGTAGGCCTGGGTCTTCCAACTATTCTAGTACTTTGTGGAGCCCGAAAGCCTAGTTAAATGTTTGGTGAACCAATCTCTCTTGGGGAGTGTTGAGAGCATGCCCCAACCATCTCCATTTACCCTTCAGCATGATCTCATCCACATATGGCAATCTGGTAATCTCTCATGTTTCAATTCTAATCCTGTCCTGCCATTTAACTCCTAAGTGCTTTGTTCTCTAATCTACTAAATCTACTGGAGACTTGTTTCATTGTCACACCATGACTTGTGTCTATACAGTAACACTGATCTCACTAAACTGATATGTAGCCTGATTTTTATAGTTAATATATCTTGGCCCTAAGTGAAACATCCAAACACTACCAATGAACATTTTTAGCCTCAAAATAAATATGGTATAGTGCCCCGTCAGGAGGGTTAGTGCTGCCAGAGCATCTCCCATGGTGTTATGTAGGCATTCTTTGAGTGACATTGTATCATTGTTTTTCAATATTAAACTTAGCCGGTGATTATATAAGCTGCAGCTCTGCTGCCCGACAGAAAAACTCTACGTTCAAAATACGCCAGCGATCGCTATGCAGGTAGGGGGTGTACATCAACAGCGCCATCTGTCGAGCAGGTACTCAGTACTCAATGTAAACACAGAACCAATTTTCTCTCTGTCGTGCCACCGGCAAGACCTACTAAATTCGCTATTGCTTACTGGATTGGTTTTCACATATTTTGGTGAAGTACACATTTCTAGTTTTGAGCTTTTGCTATGCAGGTGTTTTATCTTCATCTCAAAACTTGAACTCGTTTTGGATAGATTTAATTATGGTGACAAGGAGAGTATGGACTCTCTCTCACTTTTAAATGGCCGACCCTTCCCTTAGACGGAAGTGTGTTTAGGTTTTTAGTAATTTTGCTTAACACGTTATAGATCTATATATTTTATATCCCTCCGCCTTTCTTAGGCCTCTTCGATTAACTTTCCATTTATTATAAACATATAAAAATAAATTTTTGTTTTGTTTATATGCGACCTTTCCTGATAGTAGGCGGTCCTTACTTGGAACCGAAGTTAATCAACGTTGAGCCCATTATATCGTATTTAGCCTTTAAAGAATTTAAAACTTTTTAAAATTTAATGTTTTATGAAAGAATTTCTTTGATAGTCTTCGTACTGTTTTCAAAGATGAACTAACGTTTAGTTTTTTAGACTATGCAGTTGTTGACGTTCAGGACGTTCAACATGCGCTCTATCGTTACGATAGAGAGAGAGTGTATCACGGTTTCACTTTGCAGTAAGAGTAAATCGATTCTGATGTTTTGTTCATTCTTTCTTAGCTTAAATGTTTTAAATTCTAAATTAAAGGAACTTTTTATTTGGAAAACCTTTCAGTTTTTTCCTTTAGTCAAATAACATGTTTTTTTGACGATATATAATTGGGCTCTTCTCTTAGGTGCGAAATCAAGAGAGATAGAGACGGAGGGAGAGAGAGGAGAGAAAACGTTCCGTTCAAGCGGGTAACGTTTTTCTCGAGTTGCTCTCGTCCCTAGTCGCTGTACGGGGAGGAAGGATAAAACGTTTTTAGTTTTTTATTCTCGTCCCCAGGCTATGTGCGGTGAGAGATTGAAAACGTAGTTATATGAACTAGTGTTTAGTCTCTTTCCCAGCCACTGATTTTTTTTTTATCTTAAAATATGTTTTCTGTTTTTTGCTGGTATTAATGAGCTTGCATTATACGACTGATTTCACAATTACTACCTTTTAATGAAGGGTAGAATTGCGTGTTTCAGGTAGAAATCAGTAAAAGTTTCGATTTCAGTGAAATAAGTGCAAAACAGAAAATCGATAAAGTGATATGCGCAAAGTGTTAGTGTTGCGTCCGAGGGTTCGTCTGTTCGTGCCTGTCGTTCACCTAGTCCGGGACCTCTTGCAAGCTCCCAAGCCCAGGGGAGAAGTAATGTCGAACGACTTATGGGTTCGAGAGGCCTTGATCAACGAACAGACGTTTTCCCTCTGTGGTTTCGGGCGTATCTACCCAAGATCGCCCCACCCACTCTAAGACGAGAGAGCCCATTTATTCCTCGTCTGCGGAAGAGGTTTCTCGTAAGAAACCATGGACCAAGGTCTCGCGGCTTATTAAGCGCAAGTCGGTCCTTTCCGCGCAAGTCCAACGGCCCAGTTGTAGCCACTGGGTCAGTTCGGACTCGCTGCAGTCTTCCGACGACTGCTCACCTCCTAAGAGAGGCAAAGCGGTACCGCATCAGGCAGTCACACCGTCTGTTGCCGCACCTGCTCCTGTAGACCCTAGTGGTCTTTGCTGCAGACCATGCAGTCTCAGTTAACGTCATTGATGCAGGACTTTCGTGCGGAGAAGGTTGACACTGCACCAACCTCTAGCCTACAACCAACCACGGTTGTGCGTCCTGTGGACGCTGAGGCGACCTTCTCCCGCACTCCAAGAGAGTCCCGCCACCCATGCGTTCCAGTGTACCCTGCCAGCCGCATGTTGACGTTCAGCGACGCACGGAATCTTCCGTTGACGTTCGCGAGGTACAACAACAGTCTAAGTTGTTTTGTTTTGACGCGGTGCGTCAACTTCCGCATTCTAGAGTTGTTTTGACTGCTCAGTCTAGACAGTCAAAGCAGTCTCGAGTGGACACTGTACGTCCTCACACACCTGTTGTGGTGGACAGTTCAGTTGTTGACAGTTCACAGACTGTCAAGCAGTTACATGACGTTGCCTTCTGGTCTGCTACTTATGCACCAGTGAGAGACTCACTGAGGTAACCTAGCTTTTATCGGACAAGGTTCCTGTGGATGAGGAAGTTGCTGTTCTCCCTCCTACTGATATTCCCTTGAGGACTCTGTCAGATGGAGAGGAGCCTTAAGCTGCTTAGCCTCCTATGGACTTTAATTAAATCATGATGATTTTTTTAAGGATCTTCGTCCGGATCTTGTAACTGCTGCTCCTCGTTCGCCTAAACGTCAGAACTTACACTAGGCCTAGCTACTTCGAAGCCGTTGTTTTTAAGCTAGTGCTCTCTCGCTCTCCTAGAGAGCGTTACGTTGGCTAGGCGACTGGTTTTTGCACCAGGAGGAGTTTTTAGGGATACAGCCTTTGATTTCCCTTCTTTTAAACTGGCTTATAGAGCGAGAGTCTGATATGACACGAGAGAAGTTCTCGGCTTGGGAGTTCATGCCTCTGCCCAGATAGACTTCTCAATTCTGGTAGACTCGCCCTGGCGCCTAGCCAGGAGACGCTCCAAGTTGTTTACAGGTCAACTTCTCAGCTTTTGTCAAGCCTTTGAAGTTTTGCTGTACTATTATGTCACACATAACAAGGCTTTCAGGGATGGTAAACGGTTCCGCCTCAGTCGCTAACCCCGTCTGTTGCCACACCTGCTCCCGTAGACCCTAAATGGACTTTGCTGCAAGCCATGCAGTCCAAGCTTGCGTCCTTGATAGAGGACTTAAATGCGGAGAAGAACCTTCTGGCCAACAACCTTCCAACCGGTCGGTTGTGCGCCCTGTTGACGCTGAGGTAACCTACTCGCGTCTGCCAGTTGAGGTGGTTCCTCCTTCTGGCCAACAACCTTCCAACCGGTCGGTTGTGCGCCCTGTTGACGCTGAGGTAACCTACTCGCGTCTGCCAGTTGAGGTGGTTCCTCCTTCTGGCCAACAACCTTCCAACCGGTCGGTTGTGCGCCCTGTTGACGCTGAGGTAACCTACTCGCGTCTGCCAGTTGAGGTGGTTCCTCCACCGATGCGACCCAGTGTGGGTTGCCAGTCGCACGTTGACGTTAAGTGACGCTCGGAGGTGGTTGTTGACGTTCAGGACGTTCAACAACCAGCAGAGGTGACTTGTTGTGACGCAGTGCGTCAACCTCAGCAACCCGGTAGGGTGTTGACTGCACAACCCAGACGGTTCTAGACAGTTTCGGGTTGACGCTGTACTTCCTCGCGCACCCATGGTTGTTGACAGTTCACAGACTGTGCAGCAGTTCCATGATATTGCGTCCGGCTCCGTCACGCATCCACCAGTGCGACAGGATTCAGCGAGTCAGACGTTGCCCACTCCGTTGCCGTTTCCTCATCAGTTTCGGATGAGGAACCCTCTGATGAGGACGTTGCTGAACAAGACGATCTGCCCCCAGCCCTGCTATCCATCCAGAAGATGCTGAAGAAGGAACGCTGCTCAGTCAGGCTGTGGATGAGTCTGGTAGGGACACTGTCATCCATGGATCAATTTGTGTCACTAGGAAGACTACACCTCCGTCCTCTTCTATACCATCTAGCTTTTCACTGGAAAAAGGACAAGACGCTAGAAGCGGTCTCGATCCCGGTTTCCGGAAAGATAAAGTCTTGGCTGACTTGGTGAAAGGACTATATCAACCTTAGAGAGGGTCTTCCCCTAACTGTTCAGACTCCCAACCACGTTCTCTTCTCGGACGCATCGGACGTAGGCTGGGGTGCGACATTAGACGGTCGGGAATGCTCGGGATTATGGAACTCGAGTCAAAGGACAATGCATTTCAACTGCAAGGAGCTTCTGGCAGTACGTCTGACCTGGAAAAGCTTCAGGTCTCTCCTTCAAGGCAAAGTGGTGGAGGTGAACTCGGACAACACCACGGCTTTGGCGTACATCTCCAAGCAAGGAGGGACCTACTCTCTGACGTTGTACGAGATCGCAAGGGACCTCCTCACCTGGTCAAAAGGTCTAGACATATCACTAGTAACGAGGTTCATCCTAGGCAACTTGAATGTCATGGCAGATTGTCTCAGTCGGAAGGGACAAATAATTCCAACAGAATGGACCCTCCACAAGGATGTATGCAAGAGACTTTGGGCCACCTGGGGCCAGCCAACCATAGATCTCTTCGCAACCTCGATGACCAAGAGGCTCCCAATATTTTGCTCACCAATCCCAGACCCAGCAGCAGTTCATATAGATGCCTTTCTACTAGATTGGTCACATCTAGATCTATATGCATTCCCTCCGTTCAAGATTGTCAACAAGGTACTGCAGAAGTTCGCCTCTCACGAAGGGATAAGGTTGACGCTAGTTGCTTCCCTCTGGCCCGCGAGAGAATGGTTCACCGAGGTACTTCGATGGCTAGTAGACGTTCCCAGAACACTTCCCCTAAGGGTGGACCTTCTACGTCAGCCACGCGTAAAGAAGGTACACCAAGGCCTCCACGCTCTTCGTCTGACTGCCTTCAGACTATCGAAAGACTCTCGAGAGCTAGAGACTTTTCGAAGGAGGCAGCCAGAGCGATTGCTAGAGCAAGGAGAACATCCACCCTTAGAGTCTACCAATCGAAGTGGGAAATCTTCCGAAACTGGTGCAAGTCAGTATCCGTATCCTCGACCAGTACCCCTGTAACTCAAATAGCTGACTTCCTCTTATATCTGAGGAAAGAACGATCTCTTTCAGCTCCCACTATCAAGGGTTACAGAAGCATGTTGGCATCAGTCTTCCGTCACAGAGGCTTAGATCTTTCCAACATAAAGATCTACAGGACCTCCCCAAGTCTTTTGAGACCACGAAGGAGCGTCGTTTGGTTACACCTGGTTGGAATTTAGACGTGGTACTAAGATTCCTTATGTCAGACAGGTTCGAAACGCTACAATCAGCCTCCCTGAAAGATCTCACCTTAAAGACTCTTTTCCTGGTATGCTTAGCCACAGCTAAAAGAGTCAGTGAGATTCATGCCTTCAGCAAGAACATCGGATTCTCATCCGAAACGGCTACATGTTCTACAACTTGGTTTTCTAGCCAAAAACGAGCTGCCTTCTCGGCCTTGGCCAATATCGTTCGATATTCCAAACTTATCGTATGGTTGGAAATGAACTAGGAAGAGTCTTATGTCCTGTAAGAGCTCTTAAGTTCTATTTAAAACGAACTAAACCTTTACGAGGCCCGTCTGAAGCTTTATGGTGTTCAGTTAAGAAACCATCTTTGCCTATGTCAAAGAATGCTTTATCCTATTTTATCAGACTGTTAATACGAGAAGCTCATTCCCATCTGAATGAGGAAGACCAAGCTTTGCTGAAGGTAAGGACACACGAAGTAGAGCTGTCGCAACTTCCGTGGCCTTCAAACAAAATAGATCTCTGCAAAGTATAATCGACGCAACCTATTGGAAAAGCAAGTCAGTGTTCGCGTCTTTTTATCTTAAGAATGTCCAGTCTCTTTACGAGAACTGCTACACTCTGGGACCATTCGTAGCAACGAGTGCAGTAGTGGGTGAGGGCTCAACCACTACAATTCCCTAATTCCATAACCTTTTTAATCTTTCTCTTGAAATGTTTTATTATTGTTTTTGGGTTGTCCGGAAGGCTAAGAAGCCTTTCGCATCCTACTTGATTTGGCGGGTGGTCAAAGTCATTTCTTGAGAAGCGCCTAGATTAGAGGTTTTGATGAGGTCCTGTTGTATGGGTTGCAACCCTTGATACTTCAGATCCTAGGGGTCGCTCAGCATCCTAAGAGGATCGCGAGGCTCCATAAGGAAGACGTACTTAAAAAGGCAGAGTAATTGTTCAAGTCGACTTCCTTACCAGGTACTTATTTATTTTATGTTTGTTATTTTGAATAACTGCTAAAATGAAATACAAAATACTTAGCTCATAATAATGTAAACAAGTAATGCTGGTCTCTACCCACCCCCCTGGGTGTGAATCAGCTTATATAATCACCGGCTAAGTTTAATATTGAAAAATGTTATTTTTATTAATAAAATAAATTTTTGAATATACTTACCCGGTGATTATATATTAAAGGACCCTCCCTTCCTCCCCAATAGAGACCCAGTGGACCGAGGAGAAAATTGGTTCTGTGTTTACATTGAGTACTGAGTACCTGCTCGACAGATGGCGCTGTTGATGTACACCCCCTACCTGCATAGCGATCGCTGGCGTATTTTGAACGTAGAGTTTTTCTGTCGGGCAGCAGAGCTGCAGCTTATATAATCACCGGGTAAGTATATTCAAAAATTTATTTTATTAATAAAAATAACATTTTGATCCCTAGCTGCAATGGTTATATCCTTCTATTTAGCTCCGTTCTGACTTTTTTTATTCCATCTAACTGTGCAAGTTCTTCTGTATTCTTCCCCCCCCCCCCCCCCCCCCAAGTTGCATTTTAGTGAAATGGCCTTAGCCCAAATCTTAGATCCATCCTTACTGTGTACAGTAATACATTTATGTATACTTTTTTATTACATAAAAAAGTCTCCTTAAGGTTTCTAATACAAGCAACAATATTGATATTTTCTCACTTAAATTTCTGCATATAATTTTTAACAATTGTACCTATCTGGTTACATGTGGATAAGTGAACCACATGATTGTAAATGTGTTGCTGCCTCATTAATCTTTAAAATTGGCATCAATAATGCCACCAGAAAGACATTCTACAGTAAGTGAAATGAGACATAAGTTAGTTCCGTTATAAAGCATAGCAGGTAAAAATAAAACGGCAAATAATTCAGTGCAAACATTGGGATACATTATTATAGATATTAAGTGTTAATCAAAGTTTTGTTATAATTGTTAATAAGATCAAGTGTCTTTTGGCAAATTATCGGTATTTTTTTCAAACTTCAAGTATAAAGTCGCTTAGACTTAAAATTCTGTATTTAAGGAATTGGGCCTTATGGTCATTCACCACCAAGGTGCAAGTGGGGGAAAACAGCAAAATGGAAGAAAAGAAGTAGAATGGAGGTGTAGTAGAAGACTGAAAACTGGCGTATTTAAGAAATGCTACAAAGATCCTGGGAAATGGCATCAGACTGGAAGCTTCAATTCCTTGCGTATTATGCTCACTGTATAGGGTTGTTGCTGTTGGTGCACTGTAGGCGTTATCTTTTTAGCATTCTTTAGTCTCCTAGGTGCACTGACTAAGCCTGCTGCTTCACCACCGTTTGCATTGCATTACATGTCAGAGCTGAATGCCACTACTAGGAAGGAGTGTCGTGATATAAGAAGAATGTCTGGTATATGTAATGTAAAATATGAGGCGAGGGATGCTCATCCGAGTTATTATGGAATAAGAACTAATCAAGAGCACTAAGAATGTCTGATGGGCAGGAGTGTGGGACGTTTGCAGATAAGATGAGTGAGGTGGAAAGGAGAGATGATGATGATGCAAGGAATAGAAATAGAGAAAGTTGACTTAGGTGCCTGGCCCTGCTATACAGTAAGAATAAGCTGAATGCCACAAGTGTTGGGATAAATGGTCTAATTTTTGTAAATGCAATCCATTATTAGTACATACATATACCAAGGCACTTCCCCCAATTTTTTTTGGTAGCCGACATCAAACAAATGAACAGAAAAGGGGACCTCTGCTCTCTATGTTCCTCCCAGACTGACAGGGGATTCAACCGAGTTCGGCTGGTACTGCTAGGGGTGCCACAGCCCACCCTCCCCTGTTATCCACCACAGATGAAGCTTCATAACGCTGAATCCCCTACTGCTACTACCTCCGCGGTCATCCAAGGCACCGGAGGAAGCAGCAGGCCCTACCAGAACTGCGTCACAATCGCTCGCCATTCATTCCTATTTCTAGCACGCTGTCTTGCCTCTCTCACATCTATCCTCCTATCACCCAGAGCTTCCTTCACTCCATCCATCCACCCAAACCTTGGCCTTCCTCTTGTACTTCTCCCATCAACTCTTGCATTTATCACCTTCTCTAGCAGACAGCCATTTTCCATTCTTTCAACATGGCCAAACCATCTCAGCACGTTCATATCCACTCTAGCTGCTAACTCATTTCTTACACCCGTTCTCACTCTCACTACTTCGTTCCAAACCCTATCTACTCGAGATACACCAGCCATACTCCTTAGACATTTCATCTCAAACACATTCAATTTCTGTCTCTCCGTCACTTTCATTCCCCACAACTCCGATCCATACATTACAGTTGATACAATCACTTTCTCTTACAGAACTCTCTTTACATTCATGCCCAACCCTCTATTTTTTACTACTCCCTTAACTGCCCCCAACACTTTGCATCCTTTATTCACTCTCTGACATAATCTCCTTCCACTCCACCATTTGCTGCAACAACAGACCCCAAGTACTTAAACTGATCCACCTCCTCAATTTCTGTCTCTCCGTCACTTTCATTCCCCACAACTCCGATCCATACATTACAGTTGGTACAATCACTTTCTCTTACAGAACTCTCTTTACATTCATGCCAGACCCTCTATTTTTTACTACTCCCTTAACTGCCCCCAACACTTTGCATCCTTTATTCACTCTCTGACATAATCTCCTTCCACTCCACCATTTGCTGCAACAACAGACCCCAAGTACTTAAACTGATCCACCTCCTCAAGTAACTCTCCATTCAACATGACATTCAACCTCGCACCACCTTCCCTTCTTGTACATCTCATAACCTTACTCTTACCCACATTAACTCTCAACTTCCTTCTCTCACACACCCTTCCAAATTCTGTCACTAATCGGCCAAGCTTCTCTAATGCGCCTGCAACCAGTACAGTACCATCCGCAAACAACAACTGATTTACCTCCCATTCATGGTCATTCTCGTCTACCAGTTTTAATCCTCGTCCAAGCACTCGAGCATTCACCTCTCTCACCACTATCAATATACAAGTTAAACAACCACGGCAACATCACACATCCCTGTCTCAGCCCCACTCTCACCGGAAACCAATCGCTCACATCATTTCCTATCCTAACACATACTTTACTACCTTTGTAGAAACTTTTAACTGCTTGCAACAACCTTCCACCAACTCCATATAACCTCATCATATTCCAATTGCTTCCCTATCAACTATCATACACTTTCTCCAGATCCATAAATGCAACATACACCTCCTTAGCTTTTGCTAAATATTTCTCGCATACCTGCCTAACTGTAAAAATCTGATTCATCCATTATCAGTATGAAAGGAAAATACAATTGCCCCTTGTTTAAATGTGCACCTCATGTGATTTATCTTTAATTAGGAAATACATTTTAATGTATCTCAAAATTTTGTCTTTATGCATGTAGGAAAATATCCTAGTAATGTTATGTAATATTAATTTTCAAATTTCACCAATATAGCTATATTTAGATACTTTAATATTCCTCATATCTT
The DNA here is from genome assembly GCF_036898095.1 of Palaemon carinicauda. Classification (NCBI taxonomy): domain Eukaryota; kingdom Metazoa; phylum Arthropoda; class Malacostraca; order Decapoda; family Palaemonidae; genus Palaemon; species Palaemon carinicauda. Next base: position 22,669,421 of record NC_090742.1, read on the forward strand.
TATCTGTTATTACTGGTCTCTTAAGGATGTCCATAGTTTTCCAAAGCAGCATGGGCCTGGATGTTTTAGGATTAATGTATCTTATGGCTAACAGTATGTCTGATCATTTTTTGGTGGAAGGAAAATTAGTTGTAGCCAAAGAGTGGGGGGGATGTAAAAGGGAGCTAGTGAGGGTTGAAGAGCTAATGAAACTGGGGGTAAAAAGTGAATATCAGGAAAGTTTGAAAATGGCACATGACAGTGTGAAAGTAAGAGAAACTGGTAATTTAGAGGAGTGGAAGTTAGTAAAAAGAAAATTTTGTTGGGATTGCAAGTGATGTGTGAGGCAACAAGTTTGTTGGAGGCAGCATGAGGAAGGGCTGTGAATGCTGGAATGAAGGAGTGAAGGTAAAAGTGGAAGAGAAAAAGAGGGCATTTGAAGAATGGCTGCAGAGTAATAGTGTTGAGAAGTATGAAAGACATAGAGAAAAATGTGGAAGTAAAGCGCAAGGTAACAGGCAAAGAGGGTGGCTGACCTGAGGTAGGGTCAGGCATTGGGTCGTTCATATGAAGAGAAAAAGAAGAAGTTTTGGAAAGAAGTGAAGAGAGTAAGGAAGGCTGGTTCAAGAATTGAAGAGACAGTGAAAGATGGAAATGGAAGGTTTTTAAAAGGAGAGGAGGCAAGGAGATGGAAATGGAGAGGAAGCAAGGAAAAGGTGGGCGGAATATTTTGAAAATTTACTGAATGTTGAGGATAATAGGGAGGCAGATATAATTGCTGTTGCAGGTGTTGAGGTGCTGGTGATGGGAGTTGGGAATGAGAGATTACAAGAGAGGAAGTGAGGATAGCACTACATGAAACGAGAGTAGGAAAAGCATCCGGTATGGATGGTGTGAGAGCTGAGATGTTGGAGTAAGGGGGTGTGACTGTACTTGAATGGTTGGTGAGATTGTTTAATGTGTGTTTTATGTTGTCAATGGCACCAGTAGATTGGGTTTTTGCATGTATTGCACAACTATATAAGGGTTAGGGAGATATGCATGAGTGTTGTAATTCAAGGGGTATTAGTTTGTTGAGTGTAGTTGGAAAAGTGTATGGTAGAATACTGATTAATAGGATTAAGGATAAAACAGAGAATGCAATCTTAGAAGTACAGGGTGGTTTTAGAAGAGGTAGGGTTTATTTGAATCAGATTTTTACAGTTAGGCAGATATGTGAGAAATATTTAGCAAAAGGTAAGGATGTGTATGTTGCGTTTATGGATCTGGAGAAAGCGTATGATAGAGTTGATAGGGAAGTAATGTGGAATGTGATGAGGTTATATGGAATTAGTGGAAGGTAGTAAAGCATGTGTTAGGATAGGAAATGAAGTGAGAGATTGGTTTCCGTTGAGAGAGTGGCTGAGACAGGGATGTGTGATGTCATCATGGTTGTTTAACTTTTATGTTGATGGAGTAGTGAGAGAGGTGAATGCTCGAGTGATAGGATGAGGTTTGAAACTGTTAGATGAGAATGATCATGAATGGGAGTTAAATCACTTGTTTGCGGATGATACTGTACTGGTTGCAGACGCGGAAGAGAAGCTTGGCCGATTGGTGATAGAATTTGGAAGTGTGTGAGAGTAGGAAGGCGAGAGTTAATGTGGGTAAGAGTAAGGTTATGAGAAGTACAAGAAGGGAAGGTGGTGCAAGGTTGAATGTCATGTTGAATGGAGAGTTACTTGGGGAGGTAGATCAGCAAATGGTGGATTGGAAGCAGATATACGTCAGAGAGTGAATGAAGGATGCAAAGCGTTGGGGACAGTGAAGGGAGGGGTAAAGATTACAGGGTTGGGCATGAATGTAAAGAGAGTTCTGTATGAGAAAGTGATTTTACCAACTGTGATGGATGGATCGGAGTTGTGGGGAATGAAAGTTGACGGAGAGACAGAAATTGAATTTGTTCATATGAAGTGTCTCGAGTAGATAGGGTTAGGAATGAAGTAGTGAGGGTGAGAACGGGTGTAAGAAAGGAGTTAGCAGCTAGAGTGGATATGAATGTGTTGAGGTGGTTTGGACATGTTGAGAGAGTGGAAAATGGCTGGCTGCTAAAGAAGGTGATGAATGTAAGAGTTGATGGGAGAAGTACAAGAGGAAGGCCAAGGTTTGGGTGGATGGATGGAGTGAAGAAAGCTCTGGGTATTAGGAGGATAAATGTGAGAGAGGCAAAAGAGCGTGCTAGAAGTACGGATGAATGGCGAGCCATTGTGACACAGTTCCGGTAGGCCCTGCTGCTTCCTCCAGTTGCCTTGGATGACAGCGGAGGTAGCAGCAGTAGTGGATTCAGCGTTATGAAGCTTCATCTGTGGTGGATAATGGAGGAGGGTGGGCTGTGGCACCCTAGCAGTACTAGCCAAACTCGGTTGAGTCCCTTGTCAGGCTGGGAGGAATGTAGAGAGGAAAGGTCCCTTTTTTTTTTTTTTCATTTGTTGATGTTGGCTACCCCCCAAAAATTGGGGGAAGTGCCTTGGTATATTATGTATATTTCAAATTTTCCTTACTGCCTTGGCTTTTTTGTCATATAATCTTGTATGATTTTATTTATATTACTTTTATAATTAATGAGTTGCATTCCAACATGGCCACACTGAATGGGATTACCTTTTATACCAGTATACTTATGTACAATTATTCACACGTTAACACACTTAAAGCCAAATAGGGCATCAGCCAGTTGAGACACTACCGCTAGAGAGTTATGGGGTCTTTTGACTGGCCTGACAGTAGTATGTTGGATCCTTCTCTCTGGTAATGGTTCATTTTCCTTTTGCCTACACACACACAATTAGTCTGGCATATTCTCCTGTCTTCATACACCTGACAACACTGTGATTGTTGAAAGGCCATTTTCCTCTTGGTAAGGGTAGAAAAGACTAGCTATGAGAAGCAGCTCTTTTAGGAGGAGGACACTCCAAAATGAAACCATTGATCTCTAGTCTGGGGTACTGCCATAGCCTCTGTACCATGGTCATCCACTGTCTTAGGTTAGAGTTCTCTTGCTTGAGGGTACACTCGGGCACACTATTCTATCTTATTTCTCTTCCTCTTGTTTTGTTAAAATTTTTGTAGTTTATATAGGAGTTATTTGTTTCAATGTTACTCTTCTTAAAACATTTTTATTTTTCCTCGTTTCCTCTCCTCACTAGGCTATTTTCTATGTTGGAACCCCTGGGCTTACAGCATCCTGCTTTACCAACTAGAGTTGTTGCTTAGCAAGTAGTAATAATAATAATAACTCATATTGCGAATGTTACTTTTAAATTGTTGCAACCTGTGAACATAATTGTTTACTCTTAGCTGCTAGTTTTCTAAAGTTATCCTCTTTAGTAATTCTGGTAACTTTCAGGATTATTAAGTACCAACCAGGAAATGATACGTCACAAGATAGTGTTATCATTGTGTTGCCTGTTGATTTGATGAATTTCAGAATTACTTGTTCAGTTTTTTATTGACTTGACATGCGTTTTATTTATGGGTATTATTATTTCTGTGAATCTCCTTGGGTATCAGTCTGTGTTGCCTACTGGTTGACAAGCAGTCCTGAACAATAGCTTGTTCAATTTACGTTATATAGTGCATTTGAAGATGTCTTTTGAATTAGTAACTACTGCATAAATTGTTTAAGGAAGTGGTTTTTGAGGAATTTTATGATCCACGTCATCAGTGTCGTTGGGGAGCAGTATTGTGGTTTCAATAACTGTTGTGAGGAGTATGAATGCCTTATGGAAAAGTATGTTTCTTTGGTTCCTGGCCAAATAAAAAGTTCAGAGTTGATTAAGACGTATAATGACACATAAGCACCAAACTCTAGTACTACAGCACTTAACAAATCAAGTTATGATAATGATGAGCTTCAATAGCTCTTGACCTTTAGTGAAATCTCAAGAAGCGATAGAGTCTTTAATTGAAGGTAGTAATTCTGAACGAACCTGCCCTATTTCTAACCTTAAACTGACTCATGGTTGGTCTAGAGATGCAGTGATAATGTTCCATTCAATAAGGGTCATTTAATAAAAATATAAATATAGTAGGGCCTATTTATAAAACTTCAAAATCTTTGTTTACCTTAGACCCTTCTGCAAAACACTCCTTCCTGCAATCATCTGCATTTTTAGACGACTAGATTGTGACAAGATTTGGTAGCTTGGACCCTAATATCCCTCCACTCGCTGAATTAAGTGATCTTAAGCAAACTACTATATCCTATGTGGATGGTGTGGCATAACCTACGATTCCCTTAAAAGAGCTCTTTAACTCTGATGACCTTTAGATTGGAATTTTGGAAATTCAGAATACAATACTGTATTGGGTTTTTGCTAGAAAACATCTATTTTTCTTGTTTCAAATAGCATTTTCTAATGAAAGCAATTTATTTCATTACTGAAAAGTTCTTTTTGTATATTTGTACAAGCGCCTGGTACTGTACGTAACCATTTTCCAACTCCTGGCTGCCTACATTATTTATTTATCTTTTCTTCAAGCATTCCTTAGAAAGTTATTTATTCTAGTATCCCATGTAGAGCAATTCCATCATTTTCGATATTTTGCTGAGGAATAAATTATCAGTTTTCTTATATTTGATATACAGTACCACTTACATCAATAGTGTAGAGAAGTATGTAAGATATAGAGAGAAAAATGTGGAAGTAAAGCGCAAGGTAAGTGAGGCAAAGAGGGCAGCTGACCTGAGGTGGGGTCAGGGATTGGGTCATTCATATGAAGAGAATAAGAAGAAGTTTTGGAAAGAAGTGAAGAGAGTAAGGAAGGCTGGTTCAAGAATTGAAGAGACAGTGAAAGATGGAAATGGAAGGTTTTTAAAAGGAGAGGAGGCAAGGAAAAGGTGGGCGAAGTTACTGAATATCGAGGATAATAGGGAGGCAGATATAATGGCTGTTGCAGGTGTTGAGGTGCCGGTGATGGGAGATGAGAATGAGAGAGAGATTACAACAGAGGAAGTGAGGAGAGCACTAGATGAAACGAGAGTAGGAAAAGCATCTGGTATGGATGGTGTGAGAGCTGAGATGTTGAGGAAGGGGGTGTGACTGTACTTGAATAGTTGGTGAGATTGTTTAATATGTGTTTTGTGTTGTCAATGGTACCAGTAGATTGGGTTTGTGTGTGTATTGTACCACTATAAAAGGGTAAGGGAGATGTGCATGAGTGTTGTAATTCAAGAGGTATTAGTTTGTTGAGTGTAGTTGGAAAAGTGTAAGGTAGAGTACTGATTAATAGGATTAAGGATAAAACAGAGAATGCAGTCTTAGAAGTACAGGGTGGTTTTAGAAGAGGTAGAGGTTGTATGAATCAGATTTTTACAGTTAGGCAGGTATGAGAGAAATATTTAGCAAAAGGTAAGGATGTGTATGTTGCGTTTATGGATCTGGAGAAAGCGTATGATAGAGTTGATAGGGAAGCAATGTGGAATGTGATGAAGAGGTTATATGGAGTTGGTGGAAGGGTGTTGCAAGCAGTGAAAAGTTTCTACAAAGGTGGTAAAGCATGTGTTAGGATAGGAAATGATGTGAGCGATTGGTTTCCGGTGAGAGTGGGACTGAGACAGGGATGTGTGATGTCACCGTGGTTGTTTAACTTGTACGTTGATGGAGTGGTGAGAGAGGTGAATGCTCAAGTGCTTGGACGAGGATTGAAACTGGTAGACGAGAATGACCATGAATGGGAGGTAAATCAGTTGTTGTTTGCGGATGATACTGTACTGGTTGCAGAAGCGGAAGAGAAGCTTAGCCGATTAGTGACAGAATTTGGAAGGGTGTGTGAGAGAAGGAAGTTGAGAGTTAATGTGGGTACGAGTAAGGTTATGAGATGTACGAGAAGAGAAGGTGGTGCGAGGTTAAATGGAGTTACAGTACTTGAGGTGGATCAGTTTATGTACTTGGGGTCTGTTGTAAAAAATAGAGGGTTGGGCTTGAATGTAAAGAGAGTTCTGTATGAGAAAGTGATTGTACTAACTGTGATGTATGGATCGGAGTTGTGGGAAATGAAAGTGACGGAGAGACAGAAATTGAATGTGTTTGAGATGAAGTGTCTAAGGAGTATGGCTGGTGTATCTCGAGTAGATAGGGTTAGGAACGAAGTAGTGAGGGTGAGAACGGGTGTAAGAAATGAGTTAACAGCTAGAGTGGATATGAATGTGTTGAGGTGGTTTGGCCATGTTGAGAGAATGGAAAATGGCTGTCTGCTAAAGAAGGTGATAAATGCAAGAGTTGATGGGAGAAGTACAAGAGGAAGGCCAAGGTTTGGGTGGATGGATGGAGTGAAGGAAGCTCTGGGTGATAGGAGGATAGATGTGAGAGAGGCAAGAGCGTGCTAGAAATAGGAATGAATGGCGAGCAATTGTGATGCAGTTCCGGTAGGCCCTGCTGCTTCCTCCAGTGCCTGGGATGACCACGGACGTAGCAGCAGTAGGGGATTCAGCATTATGAAGCTTCATCTGTGGTGGATAATGTGGGAGGGTGGGCTGTGCCACCCTAGCAGTAACAACCGATCTTGGTTGAGTCCGTCGTCAGGCTGGGAGGAACATAGAGAGGAGACGTCCCCTTTTTTGTTTCATTCGTTTCATGTCGGCTACCCCCCAAAATTGGGGGAAGTGCCTTGGTACAGTATATGTATGTATGTACCACTTATAAACAGGCATTTGCTGTACATATATTCTTATTTCTTTGTGTGCTCGATTATATATTTACAATTTTTGTTATGATTATGCTGGAAGATGCAAAAAGTATCCGAGACAGTAAATAAATTGGCCAAAGGTGTAAAATTTGTCAATAAAAATACACACAAGAATATATCATGTTAGCAACGTCATGCTCGTGTGTGCACAGTAAACATGTAGTATTATATTTTGTGTGATGAGAGCGAAATTTGTTCCTACACGTAATACATACCATCAACCTTTAACAGAAGTATGATGTCGGTGCAGTTTAAATGGGTATTAGAGTTTTAATAAGGTGAATTTAGTTGGTCACCAAGTTGCGGGTAGGCTACACCCACCTGACAGATCAAGCAACTTACACAGTCTTTGGCCACCACTGTGTTTACATGTACAACACTCTCTGTCTTGGCTTTTAATTCTTTTCCTTTTCTTTTTTCAGTGTTTTGATTGTGTTTGTTTTGATGTCAACCACTATGCCTAACATGCAGCTTTGCCCAGGTAATGAAGGCTGCTGTTGCTATATGAGCAAACCAGAGGTGGACCGACCGTCATCATCTCTGTAGTTTTTGCAGGGGGAATGATTGCTCGCAGTCAGCGCCTTTGTGAGTTGTAGGGTGTGGCCTCCTTTGTAGAACGCAGAGTTTACAAAGAAGAGGGATTCGTCACCATCAAAAGGCATGCCCAAGCTGATGCCGAAGAAACTCTGGAAGAAAACCAGACATTTTCCCTGCGATTTCTTATGAGGTTGGATCCTCCCAAAGGGAACTCGTCGGAAAGGTTTGTCCAACCGTAGTGAGAACAATACACCTTTACCTCTCTCTCATCCCCCCCCCCTCTCAAAAATAGACAACTGCTAAGAAAATTCTGGAGACATTAACCTTTGCTAGAGCCATGAAGTTTTCCGTTGCCTTCCCCACAGAGGAGGTCCCTGACAAGGCCCCTAGTGATGTGCATGTTCCTACTGAAGAACTTCCTGCTTCTCTAAAGTATCATTCACTTAAAAGTAACCCTTGACTGTTGTGAAGAAGGGCAAGAAGGAAGTTACTAAGCATCCCCACTCCCTTACACTTGTCTGTTCTTCTGCTGCGCCTACTTTTCCTGCTTCAGCGATGTTATCTATTGTCCTGAGGAAGTTTCCAAAGAATCTTTTGAGATTACGGCCGATTTCCCCTAATGGTGTTATGGGGGCGACTACTCTTACACTGCAATGAGTCCTGACCCCTAGGAAGGGAGTTTGGTGCAAAGTTCTGGGGAACAGAATTGCCAGAAACCAACTTTGGTCCCTCTTCTGCTTCAGAGTGCTCTTGTGTTGGCAGCCTGTTAATTGACTGATGGCCCATGGAAGAAATGACTTCCCATTTTTCCGAAAGACCAATCTCCTGTACACCATAAAGAGAAGCCAAACTTGTCACAACATTCTCAAGTTTGTTCTTCGCGGATACACGATCACTGCTTCCATGACATTGATCGATGTCTCCACGAGCATGATAGTCCAAGTCCTGTTCCAAATGAGCAAAGAGATCTCGCGCTTCTTTGTCAACTTCTAGAGATGAGAAATCTTGTGCTTCTCAATCTCGCTCAGTAAAAGAGAAGTATTATCCTGTTGCTTAGTATAGCTTCCCATGAGACCAGAAGGCTTGATCTTCTAGGCCTTGGTCTGAGCAACGATCCAGATCCCCTAGAGTTCAACATAATTCCCAAAAGTGACATTCCTCTAGAATACGCTTCCGATCTCACAATCATGGTCACCCTGGTAATGGGCTACGCGAGGTCAATTAGACGAGGTACAGTATTTCCATTCTAATTTTCTGTGTTAATGGCAACACAAAGAGAGAAGAGTGGATTATGTCTCATGTTCCCCATCGGTTAGGACCCCACATGCTCAGAATTCCCATACTTGGACCCTCTCCTGTTTCTTCCAAGAAGTCTCGGTCACGCAGATACCGTGCTTCTTCAGAGCGCTCTGCTGACCTTCAGAGCCCACAGGTCAAATATACTTCTAAATCTTTGGGGCTTTGGGAGAAGACACATAATTCCTTCCCGTCATTAAGGAATTTTTTTCTCACATCTCTTCGGTTTCTGATAAGTCATTAGAAATTTTCTTGGATGAAATATTCCTGGAAAGAAAGCTCAGCTTCACAGTGCCCCTTAACTGTGGGGAAACAAAAAAATATATAAAAAAAACTGGTAATTCTAATAATCGTTTAGTGTTGAAACCTTCTACAGTATACCATAGACATAGTGTAGGATTAATCGGTTCTTAAATTTTGTTCTAGATTGCAATAGACAAACTTTTCGGTTACTAAATTTTGTTCTAGACTACAGTTTAACCTGCCTTGACCCCATCTTGCAATACTCTGCAGATTCTATTGTGGTAGTTATTTCTAGTCTTATTGAAGAGAAATTTGCTGGCCATCAGGACTTGAATTTGGTTTTGGAGTACAGTATGTAAGGTAGAACCGGCTCTGTGTCTTCAGGCCCTGGAGAAGTCTAGAGGCGCTCTGGCTCTTGGGAGCTTCCGCATGGTTGGCCACGATCTTGTTAACGTGCGCCAAACCCAGCTTCACATCCTTAGCCAAGGGGAGGGATAGCGAGGGCCTCTGTTGTGCAGGCGCATCCACCAGCCTGCTGAGGCTCGAGAGCCAGACTTCGTCAGTAGAGGGCTCAGGTTCGTCCAGCCTATGGTGACGCCTGATGAGGCCTATCACCCTCCTGTATGCTGAAACTTTCGCTGGCGAACCTTCTGCCCCGTCCTCTACATTCTCCGTTGGGCACTCCAGTTCTCGTGACAGAGGACCTCCGATGGGGGGAGTTGTACGTGGAGGAGGCATCTTCCTGGAGTGGTCCAGTCTCCTCGCCTCAGGAAGTAGGACGGGCATCGCCACTGGAACGGAGGCCTCCATCATGGATTTATCCCTTCTTCCGGCGGACCAGGGGTCTGCGGGCTTGCCCGTCGAGGAAAGGAGTTTCTCTTGCTCCGGACGATGCATCGTAGATCTTGAGGCCGGGACGCGGGTGCCAGACCGAAGTGGCGACTCTCTCCGCTGGGCGGATGGAGTCGGAACCTTCGCGGACTTATGCCTGTCCCTTGGTGCCTGATGAGACGAGTCCCTCCGTTGGTCATACTTGCTGCTGGAGACAAAACCTACCGGTGAGCGGGACCTAGGGAGCCATTCCGAGGTGGCCGGGACTGCTGCAGCCCCCAGGAGTTGGCTACGGGGGATGGAAACCAGCACCCATTCTTCCTCCGGCGAAATGCTTATCGCAAACTTCCTCCTGGGGGATCTAGAACGCCTATTCACATGGCGGGAACGTGAGCGAGATCGCCTCCAGCGGGACCTATCTCGCCGTCTCCTATGGTCCCTCGGGGCTCCGTCTTCCGATGAGTAGAAGTAGGCCTCGACCTTGGAGCCCGAAGACCTGTAGGACCTCGCTGAAGGGCCTGAGTCGCGCCTCGTTGCTGGTGGTTCCACATGGTGTTCGGTCGGCGACGAAGGCTCCAGGAAGACAGCCGGGAACGTAGCTGAAGGCGTTGGAGGGAAGCGGGGGAGCTCCTCGCTGGGGAACCAGGTCTCAAACTCCTCTTCCATCCTCAGGGGAGATCTAAAGGGCGTCTTCGGAGGCGCCCACACGAGGGTGTCTGATGGCGTCGAGTCCTCCTTCTCGGCGGCACCCTCGGCTGCTGACACACCTGAAAAACCTGCCCAAGAGGCGAGAGAAGAGACTGCAGCAGTTTTACCACACATAGAATTGTCCGACGAGACGGGACCTGATTTCACCAGGGCTCCGTCCCCCAAACACACACCTGCCCCTCCCTCAGGCCCCCCCACTTGCCTGGATCAAAGACACAATCCCACTGTCAGGTAAATCAGACTCCTGGGGAAGGGCCACAGGCCGCTTCCCCGCAACAAACTTACCTCGACCCCGACACTGGGTAGGGGAAGATGGCAGAGAGAGACTGTCCGACGCGACGCCGGGCGAAGCGAGAGGCGAAGAGACGTTGGGCTTCCTAAGAGAACGTCGAGAGGCCTTCTTCTTCTTGGTGCCGTATCGCACCCACTGCACCTCGTTCCAGGACTCGCACTCTAGACACGTGGCTGTAGGGGAACACACACTGCCCCTACACGAAGAACACGAGTGCGGGTCAACTTCGGGCTTAGAGAGGAAAGCGCGACACGATTTGCCAGCCATAGACCCAGGGCAACGACGGGGATGCTCCATAACGCACTAGTAAGACACCGCGAGACACAGGAACACAGAGGGAAAAGGATAGGGAAGAACACAAAGGGACCGCGTGAGACACAAAAGGGTCGCACTGGGTTAAGAGAGAGCGTCGGGATGTTAACCGCGACGCGACCAAAAACTTACTGGAGATCGAGACCTGAGCAAGCATGCTCTCTGACCCCGGGTCGTCTCTCAGCGCGTATCACTCCGCCAGAGATTACCCCGCATAGAAAACGGGAGTAGGGTAAACTACACAAAATTCTGGTCGGATGGGAGGAGATCCCAGATACTCCTAAGAAAGTAGTTCAAGATAAGTACTATTGGGAAAAATACAAATTACTTAAAATTTGTGATATTTAACAATTTCAGATAGTGCCTCCAAGACTACAGCAGCCTTTGCATGTTTTGTGAACTAGTATGCCGCTCAATGGTTGGGTGCTGAAATATTTATTGCTTTCTTCCTTTATTCAGGGTCATGTTTTGGATGTAAATGAGATTAATGAAGTAATTGGTCCAGTGGGTACCAGGACTCAACGATGCTTTAGTCACTCTATTGCCAAGTACTCTGCCCTTCAGACCTACCCCATCGACCTTTTTGGGAGGCTAGCCGGGGATGAGTGGTGCCAAATTAACAGCTAGACAAATCTTGATGTCAGGAGGGGGTTGCAGGGAACTCCCTCCAGAAAGCAACTTACTTTCATTCTTGTTTTCTCTACCGGGTTTAAGCCTTCACTTGACATTGATCTTCAGCCTGATCCCAATCATCGATAACATTCTGCCCTTGGGATAGGCCACTCTTATTCAACCCCCATGGGTTGTCATGAGCTGAGTAGAGTGAGGAACAAGCTCTCCTTCTCTAAATGAGACCTTGCCATTCGTCTCCTGATTATGAGCCTGCTTACCCTTGCATAACTGTAGAGCTGCGATTGTCCTCCCCTTCTGTTATGCAAATAACATGTCTCCAAGTGCACAAAGGGGTTTCAGTTGAACGCTCAGCCTCGCACGCTCATCCTCGTTTTATAACCCCGCCTTTCCAGATATTGCCTATGAACAGTGCGCTTATGATCAACGCATACTCCAAAGCCATATTTCCTGTGAGTTTAATAGCCCAGAGGAGAGCGCTCACGATTCTTTCAGTTCACCTCTACTACGTCTTGCAATCATAAGGATTCTCATGCGCCTCTTTCTATGGTGCACTCTCCCCTAGACACACTTGAGACTTGAGCTCGCCATGATCGCAGTTTCAGATAATCATCCATGGATCGCAAGGGCTTTGACGACAAAACACTCGACTCACCATAGTGCACTAGATGCACTATCGACATCTTTAATCCCCGATAGATATGAGATGATCACCAAAGACGCTCGCAAGTGCAACAATCCTGTGTCCTAAGCGCAGTCCACTTACTTTGACCAAGCATGTACTATGGTGTGAGTGGTTCGACCCCTTTTAATTATGCTTATTCTTCTTGTAGGAACTCATAGTTTCCAGCCCAGAAATCGCAGCCTTTGCTGAATCCCTAAAAGGATTCAGGATTTTCACTCTTCAGAGGTGCAAATTTTCCCTGTAGACCTACACCCAAGGCAAATCTTGAGTCTTATCCTTGGCTGCAGATTCTCGGCCGTAAATGCATAGGTGTTGGAGTTCTCCAAGGTGTATTTCTTTCACGGAGAACTACAGGGTATCTCCTGTAGTTAGTTCGCAATCAATCCTTGGAGAAGTTTTTGAACGAGCCTGTGAACACCCTTGTGCCAGGAGACTTCCATCTGATCCAGTCTCTTAAAGCTGCTGGTTGCCCTGCAGCGACACCGGATCCTTGTTTGCCATTTTTTAATGGATCCAAGAAGAGGGAGAGCAGAGACTAAAATGAGAGCTAAAAGATAAACAAAGTAGCCTAAATCTCCTTAAAAGGAGGTAGTGGATGATCCTGCTTCCCCTTGTTCTCCTTACGGGATCTGGAGGCGCCACTCGGCAAAGAGCAAAGTGTATACCATAAAACCTTTTTCTATCCCAGATTGGGTAATGACTGACGTTTCTAAATCCTGACTCTCCTTGGGAGTAGCTTCTTGCGTTGTGAAGACTCACGACTCCATCGGGAGATTACCACAGGCTACCATCCCAGACTATACTGAATCCAAAGAAGCAGTCGGAATATTAATTTCTTCGGGTTCTTTCACTAACAAGAAAGATATATGGCCTTGGTGAAGTCCCTAGATTGCCGATCAAGGACAGAAAGCTATGCAGTGCTTCCCAGGGATCTAGGCAAAGATTGGAACTCCTCTGGTCCAATCTAGCCAAAGACGCCTTAGACAAGGTTGACTCACAGGCGTCAGCTCAGAAAGATTCCTGCCACCTTCTTTTCCAAGGCTGAGGCGCTTTTATATTACTAGGAAAGATTCCTGCCACCTTCTTTTCCAAGGCTGAGTCGCTTTTATATTACTAGGACACTTCTCCCTCTCCACTTCCTCTCAATTCAGCGATGTCTACCTTGGCCTCACATAGTTTGGTCCAAAAGCTGTCCTCCCAGCATATCAGGTTTACAGCTGGTGGAGGCTAGTGTTGCCATGGGGTCATGCCAACGGGATGCGTATGATCGGGTATTTAGACAACTGGCTAATGCTAGTGGACTTGGAGTCAGAATTTTGGCAGGCTCCTCTTAGTGCCAGATTTTGACAAATCAGGAGAATTTCAACCTTTCTCCCACACAAAGAATGATATACTGTACCTGTGCATGGATAAGCACACGGTAGTAGGGAAGTCTATTCATCCCAAAACATGGTACCCCACTTCAAGGAAGCAGCAGAGCAGAGCAATGGTTACAGCTCTATGCCCCCTGACCTTGCTGGAAAAGCTTTTACCTGCAATCGTTGGTGTCTGAAAAGACATTGGTCACAAGTCATATTCCACTAGAGCTTTAGTTAGTCTAGCAAGACACTAGATATCGGATCTGGTGTCTTAGCTCAACTTTAGTGGCTGAACGACGAGAAACTGCTACATTGGTCTCCCTTAGCGCCCCCCCCCCCCTTTTTTTGGGGGGGGGGTTTATAGATGCTTCAAGAAGCTGGGGCCACATCTAATGTTGGGAAGGTGGGGTCTAGAGGACATATCCTTCACATCAATGTCAAGAGTTGAAGGCAGCCTATCTAGCCCTAAAACACTTTCAGCCGTTGCTAACCAGTCACTAGGTTACACTGATGAATGACAATGCAACCGTAATGACACATAATATCAATAAAGAAGGTGGCACAGTAACACTCAATATTCATATACTGTGCATACTCGCATTCCTCCCAACCGACTAATTTTAAATTCTAGACTGAAAGAAAACATAGTGCAGTGTATCCATGCCATAATTATTGCCATTATCTGCCTGAATGTTTTATTACTATACTAGATGCTTAAGCATCCTGAAAAGAAAGAAAATTGGAAATTAAAAAGATTACAAAATTTGCTGTAAACTTTGATGATAGCCAAGTTCTGAGAGAGAAACAATATGAACATCAGGTGCATGTATAAATAAAAAGCCATATAACTAGAATTCAATGTATTTTTGTACATGTAATAAGGCAGCAAAGCATCAGGACAGGTACCACAATGACTCTTTAATCTAGTATTGTTGCTTACTATAACACAAGATCTATGTTGAAGGCAATAGCTCGTACAGTATATTAGAGGATGTTTTGGATAAATAAAAGTTTGTGTCCGGCCAGGAAAAAACCTAAATACAACTGATTTTACAGAGAAAATTTTATGTAATCAATCAGGTATCAGAAAAATCTCTTTTCATTTTAGACAAAATACACCTTTTAATGTCTTAGAAAATCTAATGCAGTAATTTCATTGACGAAAAGGTAACACGTCATTAGTTTTCATTTATAAAGAAATAAAATGAAAAGTAATATTTCTAGTCATAAATACTTTAACTGAATATATATACAGTATATATATATTAAATAATCTGCTAGTAATTAGGTACATCTTCAATTATTTCTTTAAGTTAAATAAAACCTTTCACCATATTATAATTCTTAAGAGTCAAACATTCATTCAAGTCTTGAAAAAGGAGTCTAACTTCTTCATTTTACCATCTGTTACTGGAGATTTTGCATTTCCTTTTATCTTTCTTTTGCCTCTATTGCTTTTAAAAGTTCTTTCTATTTTCTGTTTAGTCACATTGGCATCCTTTTTCAGAGTGCTTTGTAGACTAAGTGCCAAGTGGTAATCAGCATGTTCTTGCATTTCAAATACTGAAGTTCTGATACCACACTGTTCGCAGTTGATGAAGTTCTTTTCGCCAGAATCTGTATTATTGATTTCAAGACTTTTCATACTTTCAGAATTTTCACGTATACTGGATTCTGATATTCCATCTCTTGATGGTCCAGGTTTTGCATCAGCAATTGAACTAAAATTAACGCTCGAATTACCACATTTTTGTGGTGAAGGAATACTTGTCACGTATTTCCACATTCCTGCCTTTTTTTGCTTTTTTTCTTTATAATCTTTTAATGCTGTTTCCACTTCTATCTGTAATTCTTTTGGCAATAATGACAAGACAGATTCATCTACATTATCAAGATCTGGGAATAATTCCTCCACTGAAACCTTTTCATTTCCTAATTTATTCTTACTATCATGATTATTCAGTGAATTATTGCAAGACTTTAATGATGACATCTTTTCTGGTGAAACGCTTATGGAAGATGCTGGTATATGACACAAAACATCTTTACCTGACAGTTTAGTAGCGGTCTTGAGAACAGGATCTGCCTCTTCAAAAAGGTCCTGACTCTGTTGTAGTCTTTCAATACATTCAGACGAAAAACTAGAATCAATATCTGTAGCAGCATCATAAACAGAACTATCACTGTCCACTTCTACTTTGCTATTTTGGCCACAGGTCAAGTCATCTTCACTTTCTACATCTTCATCTGATAAAAAGCTTACTAACATATCAAGGTCACTTTTCTCTTCATTCTCATCATTACTTTCATTTACAACTTCATGAAAAGGTGCATCACCATTATCTTGTTTATCATCACTTTCATTCTCAATTTGATGAATATCATTATTTTCTCCCTGTAATTCAACAGCCGTGTGGTTTTCTGAACTACTGGAAACGGAATCTGTTGCAACTGTTGACTGTTGGTTAATACGTCTTTGAAGAAGATTCTTGAAAAATGAATTACTTGCAATAGGACTATTCTTCAAATTTCCACTTTTTCTTTTATTAACTTTTTGACTTGAGCCAACCTTCTCACTCTTTCCTAAATTGCTTTGTAGTGTTTTCAATGGATAAGTGACTGCATCTTTTACAGGTGATGGTAACCCCGATGAGACTTGATTATTATTTGATTTCTCTTCACAGTCCACTGATTTTGCACTGGTTCTTGGATTTTCCCTTGCCTTTTTAAACATTGCTTGAATGTCTCCAGATCCTGAGCCAGTCCAATCTTCAAATTTTCCAGCAGAGAGACTGATGTTTTTGATAGAAGGAGTCCTAAAACAAATGGAAAATTCATTAAGGAAGATAATGTAATATGGAAGTTTTTTTTCAGGAGTTCAAACAAATAGAAAATGCATTCAAGAAAATCTTGAAATAATATGGTAGTTGTTTTCCCCTTATTTTTTTATTATATCTAAACCTTAAATTTCTAAGTATGATACAATATATGTAATAATAAAAACGGAATAAATTTACAAAGAGAAGACAAATTACATTATTCTCTCTCTATATATACATTATATTGTATATATAGAATACATATAGCCGAAGAAACAAAAATCTTTTATTTCCTCAACATGTCTCTTATATTACACACAAATAAATTTATACTTTGCTTAAATCAATGTTCGATAGTAGGCTGGGCTTGATAAAAAAAAAACACATTCTATTTCATCAGCTGATCTCTAGTTTTGATGTTAAGCTTTACCTAATCATTTTTGCAGTTTTCTATTATCAATTTTAGGTGTATTTTACCATCAATTGCTGGTTGTTATTTTGGTCACCTGATCTCAACAAGGTGAAATTATATCGAAACTATGGTCACATAATTATCATTGATATAATTTTCTATCGTATACAGTATTATTTGCTAATATTTAAGTTGTAAGTTTTACTGCGTTCTTTGGTAATTATCATCACTGATGTACAGTACAGTATTATTTGCTGATTTCTAATGCTAGTTTGCACATTTTGACTTAGGCTTTTTTAAAACATTAAGCTGTATTTGGCAATTTTTAATGCTGCACTTGACAATATCAGTGGCAGATAACTAATGCAAAATTTCACGTTTTAATAAGTGCTTTTTACAATTAAGCTGTGTTTGGCGATTTCTAACTAAATTTCTTGTTTTTACTCGCATTGTTTGGTGATCTTTTATAGGTTGAAAATTTGGTGTCAAACTTATCCTTTTTACATTGCAAGGAGATGTCAGTTGTAAACATAAACCATAGACAATTTGCATTATTGTCCTGTGTGGGAGCTGGGGTGGTTACACAACTACTTGAGAAACCACCACAGTTCCAAGCACAAAAGTATCAAGGGATTCGTGAGCATGCTCTTGCAAGTAAATGGCTGTGAAGGTGGTCTACCACTTATAGATTTTAGCCTTAAACACTTGGCCCACTGACAGGTTTCAGCTGAAGGCAACTGTGGGGCCCAATACCCTTGACTTCTAGAGACCTGGTCACAGCTGGTGCCTTGACCCACTCGTCAATTGAGGCATGGTCTCTACAGATCGTCTCACAAAGCCAGAAAAAGACCATGTTCCTTGACACTTATTTCTTGGACCTGCCAGTGTTAACAAAAATCTCACACAGACCCGAAATGTTAGGTCCTTTTCCCATAGCACCGCAGACTCCTTACAGGACACAGGAGCATATTTCGATCACCACCCAATGCCTCCCAAAGAGAAGGAGGACTTGAACTAGGGGTCATGCGCTGCAAGGTCCTGAGGGAGACCTTCCACCCCTCAGCTAGTGACTAAATAAGAAAGACCATGCAACTCGCCAACGCTCTTTGCCGATGCTAAAGGTAGCCGGAAGATAGTTTCAAGAGTTGGATCCCTGTCTGAGTACTTCCTCAAAGGTTGGAATGAGGTACGAGTAAGTCTTGAGGACTTAAGTCACGTCCCACTCCGGGGGTCTGAGATCCCACGATCGTAAGACTGCTCGAAGCTACTTAAGAGCATAGACAACTCCCTAGAAGCAGAAGACCATACTGTAAGCCGAGCAGTAGCCTTTGACAGCCATGACTGTGAGGCGCTTCAATCAGAGAAGGAAAACGAGAAAATCTGTGATCTGTGCTAGAGTTGCTCCGACCAGAGAAATATCCCTTCTACAATATCAATTGCAGAAGATGGCCCACTTAGCCCGGTAGAAAGCTGTAGAGGACCTCCAGAGGTATCCAGACGTATGTGCAATGCCTCGAGAAAAGCTTTCATTTGGAGGGAATGCTGGACAACCTCCACCCGTGAAAAGCCAAGGACTCCACAGCCTCGGGTGCTATCCATTACCCCCCTCAAAAGAGAAGTGGTGTCACAAGGAGCTGAACTTCTTTGACCTCTTTCTCCTCATAGAAGAACACTCAGAGTTAGAGTCGGAGGATGATGAGAAAGAACAGCAAGCACACTTCTTCCTTTTCCTGACTCTGCAAGCAAAGCAGTCGATACCTGAGCTACCATTAACAATGATGTTCTCACGGGGAAGAATAAACCACAGAGGTTACTTCAACAGGACCCATAACACAGGCACAATGTTACATGAGGAGAGGTAAGCACACTCTCAATGCCCCGTGACCCGACAACAAACGGGGGAAGAAAGCACACCACAGACAATGAGGGAGGAATAACCAAGGGGTCCCCCTGGAACAAGGGGTTAGAGAGATGACCACATGTCAATTGTTGGGAATCATTGGGTCCAGGTCAGAGAATGAAAAAACCCCTGGGCCAGAGGTAACCCTCACCTCAGCCTTCATCCTTTCAGGGCATTGAAGGAGGCCAAGACTCCCGGTGCCTGCACCTTGCCTGCTTGGCCAGGAAATTCCTTTCTGTAACACTCGCTGACGTAGATTCAAGGTCTCCAAGCCCCTACAGTATACTCCCCCGTGGACAAATCCAGGGGCGTATGTACAGGGGCTGCAGTCCCCACTTCTCGAGCAGAGCGAAGCCACGAAAAAATTCACCGGAGTCTTGTTCAGTGTTCACCGCTCCGACTGCAACAAACGCTTCTAACTTTTCAGGGCGTACGCCTGCCACTGCATCAGAGACCAAAACCTACACTCAACATGTAGGGATGATTGTGAACAATCATGTCCCCTACAAAAAACACAGGGATTGTGGACCTACAGCTGGTTTAGCCGTAAAATGGTTGAAGCGTCCACCCTTTCCCCAGCAAACACAAAATTCTTACTTCCATTCCATCACTTATACAACCTCAAAACTTCCTGAAAAAGAAAGAAAATAAAAAAGTTCGACAGGAGCTGACTGTACATGTGTATACATAAGCAGCCCAATTAAAAGTGAAGGGTTTCCGACTGGAAAGGGGTTTGGGTAACTCGAACCACCTCCTCACTAGCTGGATAATCACTTGTTATCCACAGCAACAAGACTCCAGCTCTCACTGATTCAAGAAGTACATGGATGAACATTCTGTAGAGACTTGTGATAAACTGTGTTATTACCAGGATTGACTACTGTAACTCCATAAGTGCAACTTAAGAAATTACAAAACAAAATAAACACGAGAATAGTTACAAATGGTTTCAAATTATTCAAATGTAGATATATGTCTACTGTAGGCCCTAGAGTGTTTAAATATGTGGCCCAAAGAATATACAATAAGCTCCCACTAGACATTCGAAAGACTGAAGATATTAAGGCTTTCAAGAGGAAACTGAATACTTTCTAATTCTCAAAGTGCTTTGATAGTGTAGATTTGACAATAAACAAGCAACATGTAGTGTGAAATGTTGAATGCTTTCAAATGAACATAAAATGACTGTGGAGGCCCTGCTGAGAGTAGGGTTCCCCTGCGGCATAGGACCAGATAAACAGCTCTTAAAGTAAGTAAAGAGGGTTTATATGCCCCGTAAGAACAAATGGCAATTACTGAACGTAAAATACTTCCAATGGCACTCAATGGATTTTAATGGTGCTTAAAAAGCAAAGCATGAAGTGCACTGACAGTACCCCTAAGAGAAGAAATCAAAGTCCACAAGCCATTAAGCGCTACTTGTCAATGAAACTATCTGGTGAGGAGGATCTAGTACCTTAAGCCTACAAACAAAAATTATCTGGTGGGAAGGATCTAGTAACCTAGGTCTGCAAAGTCACATACTTATGAGTTTGATTGGTGTTAAAATTAATTCTCAACATCTGCACAATATGGAGTTTTTATGATAAAACAAGGTTTTATGAATACTTACCTGGCAGTTATATATACATAGCTAATAATCTCTACTTTCGGCAGAATTTTTCTAAACGCGGCAACCGCCTTGTGGTGGTTGGGTGGTTACACCCGTTAAAGGGTGGTCTGAGGACTCATTCCCGTTTTCTAACTTCAGTTCATCTATGCCCGACCTGTTTCCTGAGGGGAGGTGGGTGGGCCTTCGAATATATATATAACTGCCAGGTAAGTATTCATAAAACTTTGTTTATCATAAAAACTCCATTTTTATGAATAGAACTTACCTGGCAGTTATATATACATAGCTGATTAACACACTTGGAGGAGGGTGATAGACAGTAAACATCGTTGGGGAAACAACCAAAAAAGTTGTAGGATAAAAAACACCTTAATTCCTCACCTGCTAAGGTAGCTGACTTCAAAGGTTCCTGCCTCTTGAGTCGCTTTCCCTTAGGAGTGTGAGCCAGGATGTGACCTGCAGTGCTGAAAACACTCAATCGAGTCTGTCAACGGGGTGAGACCAACAATCTGACTAGACTTCAGGACTACCTATTGCTCAATATTAAAAACTGCAACCTTACCAAACCCAACCACCTAACCTTTGCAAAGTAGATATAAATTATCTAACTAGACTGAGGTGACTACACAAGTCGACGTCCTCAGACAACCATTAAAAACACCAACCCACACACAGGTATACAAAACTAAGGTTGAGGGGAGGTAGTAACTCCTTTGACTAATACAGAAGCCGTAGCTACGTATGGGCCCAAGGTAAAGCATTTCTCATAATCCACTCTCACCTCTCTGAGGTAATGAGAGGCGAACACAGAGTTGCTCCTCCAGAATGTCGCATCCATAATTTGTCTGACCGACATGTTCTTGCGGTAAGCAAGCGAGGTCGCAATGGCTCTCACTTCGTGAGCCTGCACTTTTAAAAGGCCGAAGTGTTCCTCCTCACACAAGAGATGCGCTTCTCTTATAACTTCCCTCAGGAAAAAAGACAAAGCGTTCTTGGAAAGGGGCTTCTGAGGATCTTTCACAGAACACCACAAGGAGCTAGAAAAGCCTCTCACATTTTTTGTGCGAGACAAGTAGGCCTTGAGGGCTCGTACTGGACAGAGGAGCCTCTCTTGCTCTTGACCCACTAGGTTAGTCAAGTTAGGAACCTCAAAGGTCCTTGGCCAGGGCTTTGAAGGGTTCTCGTTCTTGGCGAGGAAGTCTATTCTTAAGGCACAAACTGCCCCATTCAGATTGAAGCCTACCTGCTTTTCAATTGCATGGACTTCACTGACTCTTTTAGCTGTTGCTAAGGCCAAAAGGAAGAGGGTTTTCTTCGTAACCTCCCTAAGAGGAGCTTGTGAGATGGGCTCAAATCTCTTGGTGCACAGAAATTTAAGAACCACATCAAGGTTCCAAGAAGGAGGCTTTAACTGGACCTGTTTGGTTGTCTCAAAAGACTTCAAGAGGTCATGTAAGTCCTTATCATGAGACAAGTCCAAGCCTCTATGCCGACAGACTGAAGCGAGCATACTTTTGTACCCTTTGATTGTGGACACAGCCAGCTTAGCGTCCTGCCTGAGGTACATCAAGAAATCAGCAATCTGGCTCACAGAGGTAGTGGATGAGGAAATCTTGTGCTTCCTACACCAAGCCCTAAAAGTCTCCCACTTGGACTGGTAGACCCTCTGTGAAGAGACCCTCCTCGCTCTGGCGATAGCTTTCGCAGCTTGCGCTGAAAATCCTCTCGATCTGATGAGCTTCTCGATAGTCTGAAGGCAGTCAGATTGAGAGCGAGAGGGTTTTGATGATACCTCTCGAAGTGGGGTTGTCTGAGCAGCTTTGGACTTGCAGGAAGGCTTCTTGGAAAGTCCATCAACAAGTCCACCACCTCCGTGAACCATTCCCTCATCGGCCAGAAAGGCGCTACTAGGATCATTCGTCCCGAATCGAGGAGAGCGAATTTCCTGACTACCAGATTGATGATCTTGAACGGGGGAAAGGCATATGTGTCCATCCCCGTCCAATCCATCAAAAAGGCGTCCACCGCTATTGCCTCCTTGTCTGTAACCAGGGAGCACTAGTTGGGGATCCTCTTGGTTAAGTTGGAGGCGAAAAGATTGATGAGGGGTCTCCCCCACAGCCTCCAGAGACTCTGACAGACCTGTTGGTTGAGGGTCCATTCTATGGGAAGGACCTGCCCTTTCCTGCTGAGCATGTCTGCCCTCACATTTCTCTGTCCCTGTACAAACCTCGTCAGCAGATCTATCTTGTTCTCCTTCGCCCAAAGAAGGAGCTCCCTTGCTGTTTCGAACAGAGACAGAGATTGAGTCCCCCCTTGCTTTCTGATGTAAGCAAGAGCTGTGGTGTTCTGAGTTGACCTCCACAATCTTCCCAGACACCGAGTCTTTGAAGGCCTTTAGCCCCAGAAAAATGGCCATCAGCTCCTTGTTGTTGATGTGCCATTCCAGCTGATTTCCTTCCCAATAGCCTGAGACCTCCTTGCTTCCTAGTGTTGCCCCCCAACCTGACTGCGATGCGTCTGAAAACAACACTAGGTCTGGGTTCTTCTTATGTAAGGAGATCCCTTCCCCTAACAAGGCTGGATCCAGCCACCACTTCAGAAGATTCTTGACTTCTGCTGGAATGGGGAAGGAAAAGGAGTCTTCCTGCGTCTTTCTGTTCCATGTTTTCGAAAGAAAGAGCTGTAGAGGCCTTAGATGGAGTCTCCCCAGAGAGACAAACTGCTCGAGGGAGGATAGAGTTCCCAGCAAACTCTTCCACTCCTTCGCTGAGCACCTCTTCTTGTCCAGGAAACTTCTGACTTTTTCGAGACACTTGGTCTGTCTTTCCTGTG
>NC_090742.1:22702143-22707143 GCF_036898095.1 Palaemon carinicauda
GCTACCAAAGTCATCTGTAGGTTTCGGGCCGTCTTTACTCTGC
Organism: Palaemon carinicauda; assembly: GCF_036898095.1. Classification (NCBI taxonomy): domain Eukaryota; kingdom Metazoa; phylum Arthropoda; class Malacostraca; order Decapoda; family Palaemonidae; genus Palaemon; species Palaemon carinicauda. The sequence goes on from NC_090742.1 coordinate 22,702,187, forward strand.
TGAGCACTTGTCTTATTAACGTGAAAAGGGGGAAAGGCGTACACATCCAGATTGTCCCACTTGTGCTGAAAAGAGTCTTCTAAGGATGCTTTCGGGTCTGGTACAGGGGAGCAATAGACTGGGAGTTGGGAGTTGAGGTTGTTGCAAAGCGGTCAACCACCGGGGAACCCCAGCGTTGAATGATGAGCTTGGCTATTCCTGGGAGAAGGGACCATTCTGTCCCTACTATGTGGCCCATTCTGCTGAGGCCGTCGGCCAGAACGTTTTTCTTCCCGGGAATGAACCTTGCTAACATCACCCCTTGATTTTCTTCCACTCAATCTAGACTCTCTATGGTGAGATCGCACAACTCCTTCGATTATAAGTACCCTGCTTCTTTATGTATGCCACTACCGTGGCGTTGTCGCTCATCCACGCCACAGTGTTCCCCTTTAGCAGACTTGTGAAGTGTAGGCACGCCTTCTGGACTGCTTCCAACTCCAGGACATTGTGTGGAGTTGCCTCTCCCCTTCCAACGAGGTCTCTCGTGCCGTTTCGTCGAGGGGAAGGGCTCCCCATCCCTGGTTGGAGGCGTCTGTGAACAGTAGTAACTCGGGAGGGCCGGTCCCGAAGGTCGTCCCCTTGAGTGAGTTCGACTAGCAATGCCACCATTCTAGGGAGGGTCTCGTGTCTGGAATGACTGGGATTAGCACCTGCTGCGAACCCGTCTGTCACCAGAGGTTCCTGAGATTCCATTGGATGGATCTGAGCCTTACCCTCCCTTGGAGAACTAGGTTCTCCAGTGAGACCAGGTGACCTATCAGCCTCTGCCCGTCTTCCGCCCTCCTGGGGTGTTCTGACAGGAACGGCTGACTAATGAGCCTGAGGTTTCTTATCTTATTCTCCGAAGGGAAAAATTCTCCCCGAAAGATGTCTAATGTTATTCCCCAGTAGTTCATTCCGGTGGAAGGGGATAGATTTGACTACTTCGGGTTGATTAAGTTCCCCAGATCCTTGCAAAACTGGAGGAGACTTCTCCCTTGTCCCTCCAAGAGGACCCTTGAGGCGGGAAGAAGCCACCAGGCGTCCAGGTATCTGATAAGGCGGGTGCCTCGTTCGTGAGCCCCCACTGCGACAGCCGTGGAGACTCTCGTGAACACTTGGGGCGTTGTTGACAGACCAAAGAAAAAGGGGTCCTGAATTGCAGGATCTGGGAACCCTATTTCACCCGGAGGAACTTCCGACCCGAGGTGTGGACCGGAATCTGGAAGTATGCGTCCTTGGGGTCGATGGTCATCCTACAATCTTTCTCCCTCAAGGACAGCAGGACTGAATTCTGAGTGTCCATTTTGGAGTCCGTCTTCTTGACGAACCTGTTGAGAGCTGACAGATCTATAACCGGTCTCCACCCCTCGGTCGCTTTTTCCACCAGGAATAGGCGACTGTAGAAACCTGGGCCTGGGAGAAGAACTTCTTCCATGGTACCCTTCTCTAGCATGGACGACACCTCCTCTTGAAGGGCGGTCCTCTTTAACGGGTCTTTGGGATCTAGCCATTCTATCCGGTTGGCCGGAAAAAGCGTGGGTGGTTCCGTTAGGAATGGAAGTCCGTAGCCCTTCTTTAGTACGGACACTGTCCAAGGTTCCGCTCCTTGAGCCCTCCATGCTTGCCAATGACGTCTGAGTCATCCTCCAACCCGAGGGTTGGGTGGGGATAGGGGGCCTCCCACTCTTATCTTCTTCTAGAGGGGCGGCCTGATGTCTCCCCTAGAGGCGGAGTAACCCGACCTGAAGGAGCTAGAGGGCGCTGGAGCTACCCTGCGGGGGGGCTGAGGCGTTGCGGACCAGGAGAAAGAGGGGGGCTTCTCTCCTCGTAGTGCTGGTAGAGGCTTGGGGTGTCGCGGCACTATCCGAGACAGACCTCTTATAGGGCGGTCTCCTAGGAGTCGTAGGTCTGGGGACGTTAGTCTCCTTCTATTTCAAGACCTTCTCCATTATGGCTTCTAGTTCCTTCCGAGGAAACAGAGACTCTCCCCACAAGGGAAAGCTGCGAATGGCTCGCGTCTCCCTGTCTGGTGCCTTCCAAGACACCTTCGCCAGAACAGTGTCCCGCTTCCAGAACACCCAGTTAGCTGTTAGTGCGAGAGACTGATATGTCAATAACCTAAGGGTTGAAGGCCTTGCTGGACAGGGTCCTCGGGGTCAAAGGAGGCTTGTACACCTCCCAAAGTATAAGCCCACCAGTCCAGCCAAGAGGGGATGTTTACTAAGTCCGTCGACATTTTCTCCATCATGGAGGCTCCTGCTGGCGAGAACCAGACTGGGGCCGAAGAGGCTCTACTGTCTGAAACGTCTTGACTAAGGATGTCCTGCTGACCCCCCCTTAAAGGTTGGGGGACCCCGGCATTGCTGGCCACTACCTTGCCGACATACTCCTGCTCTAGGACTAGATCTCGGGTTAGAGGAAGTGCTAGGGACGTCTTAGGTTGGAAGGAGTCTGCATGATCCTCAAAAAGGCTTGACTTCCAGGAAACTACATCCGTAGTTGCAGGTTCCGGTACTTGTGGTGTCTTCTGCAAAGGCTAACCACTCTCCTATAGACGGAGTCCTCCGTCAGGGAGCGCTCCTCTCCGTCAGCCGAGGACCCGGCTTGGGGCCGGGGAGCTGGGTTACCGGGCACGCCGACTGGACGTCTAGCTCTTTGGGGCCAGGGGCGCCGTCCTGCCGAGGTACTGGATTTCATCTGCGGGGACGTCCGCACCAGGGGCCTGGGTTAGCGCAAGCAACGCTGGTTCAGCGGGGACTCTCGTCGGCCCAGGGCTCTGGGTGCCGAGGATGCGGTTCCCGTGAGCTGACCCGACAGCGGGAACCGTTCCTTCTGACCCGAAGGCCGCACCAGCCGGGCTGGTTCAGCCAGGCCGCCCGACCAGAAGCGCGTTCCCCCCGCTGGGCGGGGTTAACCGGAGGCTTCGGGGACTTACGCTTACCTGTAGAGTCCTTCCTACCGCTTGATCTCGAGGCGCCGGGTCACCGGGCACTCCCCGGGCGCTTCGGTTCTGGGATACCAGGCACTCCCTTGCGGTGGTACCGGTCTTCCCCGGCGGGGAGCTCCGCACCAGGTTCGGGGTCAGAACCGGCAACGCCGCACCGTCGAGGACTACTGTTCGTGTATTCTCTCCGGGGGACGCGGACGCGGATCCTCGTGGGCTGACCCGACGGAGGGAACCGTTCCTTTTAAGTCCGAGGGCCGAACCAGCTGAGCTGATTCGGCCAGGCTGCCCGTAAAGAAGCCCGGTTACACCCGCGGGCGGGCTGGGGGACGCGGACGCGGATCCCCGTGGGCTGACCCGACGGAGGGAACCGTTCCTTTTAAGTCCGAGGGCCGAACCAGCTGTGCTGATTCGGCCAGGCTGCCCGTAAAGAAGCTCGGTTACACCCGTTGGCGGGGTGAACCGGAAGCTTCGCGGTCTTACGCCTGCCTGAAGAGGCCTTCTCGCATTTCTCCCTGCGAGGGTTATATCTGTGTCTGGAGGATGGCCTTCGTGGTGAGAAAAAACCCTGGGTTGCCGGTCCGGGGAACGCTGCAATACAGACCTGGGAGGCTCCTTCTCGGCGAGGCCCTCGGCTGCAGAAGAGACTGAAAAATACGCTAAGAGACTGGAGAATTAGGGACATTTTTCCCCCACATGGGGTCATCAGAGGAGACGTGGCCTGCTTGCACCAGGACTCCGTCTCCCCACACACTCTCGAAAGTAGTACTTACCTCGAACTACTTCTTAAGAGTTATCTTCTTCACAATAAACCAACCTCGTCTCCTACTCTGGGTAGGAGAGGGTAGTAGGGAAGCTCTGTCAGGCGGGACGCCCGGCGCTAGTCTTCTTAGGCGAACCCTTCGTCGCCTACTTCTTCTTGGTGCTATACCGCACCCACTCAAACTCTTGGGGAAGAGCAATGGGCTCTTCCCCGCAACTGACTTACCTCGTCCCCTACTCTGGGTAGGGGAAGATGGCTGTATAAGAATCTCTATTCGACGAGGCATCGGGAATTAAGTTGGCGAGGAGAGGCTCGTCTTCCTATGAGCCTCTTGGATGTATTCTTCCTTTTGGTGCCGAAGTGCACTCACTGCACTACGTTCCAGGATCAGTAGTCCTGACACGTGGTTGAAGGGGAACATAAGCTGCCCCTACACGGCTAACACCGAGGATAAGGGGAGGAAGAATGATTTATTGTAAAAATTGGTCCTTTCAGCTATTAATTCCTTGAAGGAAATCAAGGAATACTGTTCCATAACGCACACAACGCACGACACAAGCACTTAAGGAAATGAATTAAACACCGGGTAAGGACACGGTTGAAAAGTGAACGCACAGGAACACTTGGGAAGCACACTGCGAAAAAACACAAGTCCCCACGCTGGGAACACGTGGGACACTAAATGCGCACAAAGGATCGAGAGAGACTTGAGAGTGAGGTGTTGAACACCTCACGACCAAGAACTTAATGGGGAGAATGGCCCAGAGAAGTAGTGACCTGCCCTAATCCTGCCCTCGGGGCGCATTCTTTGGCGGCGGGGGTAGGCCTATATAGAGAACGGAGTGGGGGGATAACGGCGCCAAAAACCTTGGTCGAGAAAGAGAGATCACCAAGCGACTCCAAAAGAAAGTAGTTCGAGATAAGTATTCGTGTTGGAACAAATATATATACAGTATATATATATATATATATATATATATATATATATATATATATATATATATACAGTATATAAAATATATATAGCAATGATAACCATTATAATAACAACCATTTTCCCTCACTGAAGCAAAGCTTTTTTGAGGAACATAGATTATATATAAATATATATACTGTATATATATATATATATATATAATATATATATATATATAGATATATATATATATATATATATATATATATATATATATATATCTATATATATATATATATATATATATATA
>NC_090742.1:22712143-22718354 GCF_036898095.1 Palaemon carinicauda
GGTAAAAAATCTACCCAACATGAGTAGAAACTTGCACAATTATGTTTACTGAGATTAATTCCTTAAATATTGCAATGTAAGGTCGTCATCAGACAATAGATGGGCTTTCTAAGAAACTGTCACCATTCACAGGAAAACTTCAAGTTATGGATGAATAAAAGTAAAAGTTGAACAGACTGCATAATTTTCTTCTCTGTATGTTCTCCTGGAGGATGAATATTATTCTCTCAATCATGTCCAAACTATTATTGTGCAACATAAATCCAGGCTGATCAAAGAGTTTGATCATTACATTCCATAAAATGCAAATAAATAGTTAGATATTGAAGCTGAATACCTGCCTGAAGAAACTTCAAACATCAGCAAGCTACAGGAACAGTTTATCGAGATTTAAAATAATCAAACAATATTTTAGAAAAGCAAATATTGAGCTCATTTAGGGGTAAAAGTATAAAAAGAAAATCCAAGTTTTGGAGTCGAAGCCCAAAATAACCCTTTCTTACAATTTTCTTGTGTGAGGTTTTTCAATTTTGTAACTAAGTACAAAAAACAGCTGCAACCAGGGAATGACCTAAGATGCAGTCTGTCACAAAAATCACCCAGATTTGATGAGCTGGTCAAAATAATTCATTGTCAAGCTTCTCATTGATTATAACAGTGGCTTACTACATGCTAAGTAGGTTTGTTTAAATAATTTTGCTTTTCTTCCTCCACAGTGGTAATAATTACCTCAAAATTTAATTCTATATCATGAAAAAAAAAATTTGGTTTTCTTTACGCTAATTAATGTATTGTTTCTTTCTCAGGGATCATTGTTATGCTGATGAGCTTCTTACATTAATAAAAAATAAGAATTTTTGTTTTTTTAACATGGTTTTATAAGCATAATCATACATACATACATACATATACCAAGGCACTTCCCCCAATTTTGGGGGGTAGCCGACATCAACAAAGAAACAAAAACAAAAAGGGGACCTCTACTCTCTACGTTCCTCCCAGCCTAACAAGGGACTCAACCGAGTTCAGCTGGTACTGCTAGGGTGTCACAGCCCACCCTCCCACATTATCCACCACAGATGAAGCTTCATAATGCTGAATCCCCTACTGCTGCTACCTCCGCGGTCATCTAAGGCAGCAGCAGGGCCTACCGGAACTGCGTCACAATCGCTCGCCATTCATTCCTATTTCTAGCACGCTCTCTTGCCTCGCTCACATCTATCCTCCTATCACCCAGAGCTTCCTTCACTCCATCCATCCACCCAAACCTTGGCCTTCCTCTCGTACTTCTCCCATCAACTCTTGCATTCATCACCTTCTTTAGCAGACAGCCATTTTCCATTCTCTCAACATGGCCAAACCACCTCAACACATTCATATCCACTCTAGCTGCTAACTCATTTCTTACACCCGTTCTCACCCTCACCACTTCGTTCCTAACCCTATCTACTCGAGATACACCAGCCATACTCCTTAGACACTTCATCTCAAACACATTCAATTTCTGTCTCTCCATCACTTTCATTCCCCACAACTCCGATCCATACATCACAGTTGGTACAATCACTTTCTCATATAGAACTCTCTTCACATTCATGCCCAACCCTCTATTTTTTACTACTCCCTTAACTGCCTCCAACACTTTGCAACCTTCATTCACTCTCTGACGTACATCTGCTTCCACTCCACCATTTGCTGCAACAACAGACCCCAAGTACTTAAACTGATCCACCTCCTCAAGTAACTCTCCATTCAACATGACATTCAACCTTGCACCACCTTCCCTTCTCGTACATCTCATAACCTTACTCTTACCCACATTAACTCTCAACTTCCTTCTCTCACACACTCTTCCAAATTCTGTCACTAATCGTCCAAGCTTCTCTTCTGTGTCTGCAACCAGTACAGTATCATCCGCAAACAAAAACTGATTTACCTCCCATTCATGGTCATTCTCGTCTACCAGTTTTAAACCTCGTCCAAGCACTCGAGCATAATCATATAAAAAGAAAATGTCTGTAAGCTTGTGAGTTGCCATGGTTAATTTGGATGAGATTTTGGGTCACTGTCAAATGAGTTTAAGAACCACTGCTCTAACTGGACCGAGGATGGTGCCAGGTCGGTACTCGGCAGCAGAGAAAGAAGTTGAATATTGTCACTCTGAATTGACCTACCTACCTTTTCCTCTCTTGCCTGCTGAAGACGAGGTGATGTTAGGTGTCCTAGACTTTGAGGGGTGAGAGGGAGAACAAGTGTCTATCTTTCTAAGAGGAAAGTCTATGGTTAGAACTTTCCATGCGCAAGGGAGACTCAATGCTCCGAATAGTATTGAGAGCTCGCCCTCAGTGACACCTGTTCCTGTTCCTTCTCATAACGGTGCTTAGATGACTTGCCGGGAGGCAATATCTCTCTGCTGGGAAGATTCACTGGATTATAGATTGGATTACAGAATTTAGATTCACTTGAGGATGACCGGTCTTGGCCCAAGGAGAAATAGTGTGAATACGATTGGTCTCGATACATTGAACAAGCTAGTTGGTCAGACCTACGATGAGACTGGGAACAAACAAGTAACAGAGTTTTATATAAGTCAAGTTCACGAGGTGTTGAAGGGTCAGGTTTCCACACACTCTTATCCTTCTCTGACACTGGTAGCTTTCCCACGAGTTGAACAAGTCTGCAGATCTGCCTCATGACTGACCACTCACTACTGGTGTATATGGGGATTATTATTATTAATTGCTAAGCTACAACCCAAGTTGGAAAAGCAGAATGCTATAAGACCAGGGGCTCCAACAGGGAAAATAGCCCAGTGAGGAAAGGAAACAAGGAAAAATAAAATATTGTAAGAACAGCAACATTAAAATAAATATCTCTTATATAAACTATAAAAACTTTAATAAAACAAGGGAATGAGAAATAAGATAGTATAGTGCCCAAGTGTACCCTCAAGCAAGAGAACTCTAATCCAAGACAGTGGAAGACCATGGTACAGAGCCTATGGCCCTACCCAATAATAGAGAACAATGGTTTGAATTTGGAGTGTCCTTCTCCTAAAAGAGCTGCTTACAACAGCTAAAGAGTCCCTTCTACCCTTACCAAGAGGAAAGTGGCCACTGAACAATTACAGTGCAATAACCCTTTGGGTGGAGAAGAAATGTTTGGTAATCTCAGTGTTGTCAGGTGTAAGAGGACAGAGGAGAATATGTAAAGAATAGGCCTGAATATTCGGTGTGTATGTGTAGGCAAGGGGAAAATGAACCGTAACCAGAGAAGGATCCAATGTATTACTGTCTGGCAGGTCAAAGGACCCAATGACTCACTAGCGGTAGTATCTCAACAGGATCGGGAGCATTTAGTCTCAGAGCGTGAAGATCTCATATACGGAGAACAGGATCTTGGAGACAGTGCAAGGAGCTTTCACCTTAGGAAATTATGAACCAGACAATCTACAGTGAACCCTCGCTACTTCGCGGTTCGACCATCGCGGATTCACCACTTCGCGGATTTTTTCCATAACCCATATATATACAGTAATATATATATATATATATATATATATATATATATATATATATATGTATGCATGTATTTATGTATATATGTAGGTATGTATATGTGTATACATATAAATATATATATATATAAATATATATATATATATATATATATATATATATATATATATATATATATATATATATATATATATATATATATCTAAAGTAGGAAGATGTGATGTAGTTCTAAGGGAAAAGTATGGGAAATATGTCTGGGTAATAAGCAAAGCTCTACCTCCAGTTTGTTTCTACATTATGATCAGAGATAAATGTAAACAAAACATTGGTTGCCATTTTTTATCGTGCTTTTTAGCATGTTTAGGAAATGCATGATATAAAATCACCTTTAATATTTGTGCCTGTTTTAGTTTAGGGTACTGTAGTACATGCATTAAGTGTTCTGTACATTAAAGGGTAGTTTGTTAACAGTACTACGTACAAGGGAAGGTTTTAAAAGTCTGAATATACATGTTGAATAAATAGGTAAATATGGTGTCACTACTTCGCGGATTTTCACCTATCGCAGCCGCGACTGGAACCTATCTACCGCGATAAATGAGGGTTCACTGTACTGTCAGCTAGACATTCATGTGCTGGGGATTATGAACATTTAGTACAAGGAGGTGATCATGGGCATGAAATTAATTATCCGTGTGCCAGTGATAGTGCGAGTGGAGAAGTTGGTTGTGACTGTGTGCATGGAGAAGTAGATAATGATCGTGCATGTGGAGAAGTAGGTAGCTATCATGCGCATGGAGAAGTAGGTGGCAATTGATCGTGCGTAAGGAGGCGATCATGTGCGTGGCAGTAATCTTGCGATTGGAGGCGATCATACTTGTTTAGGTAATCGTGAACGTTCCTTTGGGGAATTGAGGTCGTCTGGGCAATTGTTACTCTCATGTCAGTGAAGGATCATCTCATGGAGAACAAGGACTACAAGAAGCTTTTTTCACTTGTACATGTGGGGAAGGTGCTTTTGGCTTATGAGAGCCATGAAAACGATCACAGAAAAGAAAAAGATCTGGAAAACTCATCATGCTAGCTAAAGAAGATCAGAGTCATTTAGAAGTTCGTGCTCATAAAGAACAGGTCACAGAGGCATCCTGGGCAGGAGAGAGATGACAGCACGGCCAGGCTGCATCCTGACTAACAGCATTTATGTTAAATCTCAGGGAAGACTTGACACTGGAGGCTGGGGCTAGAGCATCTAAGTCTCTTACCTCAATGCCTTCCATAGTACGGTTTTGATATAGGGCTGATACTCCCATGAAACCATGCAGAGGAATTAGGTGTCACGAGTGATTCGTCCTGATCAGTTGCCCTGTACGTCAGTGACCTCTTCTTTCCCCTCTGAACAGTGGGCAGCTCCTCCAAAGGGTCAGCATCCAAGGAAGAAGCCGCAGGAACATCGGAAGATAAACACAGGCGCTTCTCCCTCCCCAGAGTCGAGGATTTCTCAGACGTAGCCGAACTCTCCGTGATGAGAGAAGGAATCTCCTCCTCTGCAGCAGGCAAGATTATATCAGAGGGGGATGCCAACACACATATCTCCTCTACAGGTAGAGAATACTTCTGGCAGTTGCTAGAATCTCAAGAAGTTTCTCCGCCTAAGGTGCACCTTTCTTATCTTCTTTCCTCTGCCTGAATAGGTCTTGGAAGAAGACGAAGAGAACACAGCAGATTTTTTTACCTGAAGAAAGGATGAAAGAAGTTTCTTAGGCATCAGCTTGGGCATTGCCAAGTCCTAAATCCCTCTTCAACTTCTTTGAGAACTTCACCCACTGAACAGGAGGCCACTCCCTACACTTGGAACAGGTGGAAGCCTACGAGCAGTCATGTGCCCTGCAAAAACCACACAGATGACGACTGCCAACATCAGCTTTACTCATGTAGTGGCTGCATCTTCAGCCAGGCTTGACAGGGCGAAGTTGCATGTCTGCCCATGAAACCGACGTCATCAACAAACAAGTAAACACAGACTATAATAAAAAAAAAGCATAAAGCATAAATTGGGCCAATTGTGTTTGCCTTATTAAAAAGCTTAAAGGCTGTTCCAGCTTTGCTGAAATCATACTCCTAATAAGGGTTAAACATTATTTAACAAAAAACAAACTGAATATTTTGTATATTTATATATGAGTTGTCACAAACAGTTCTAGGCTATGCTAAATTCAAAACCACATTGATCAAAATACTTTATCATCATCTATTCCCATGCTATTTGAAAGCCAGAATTGTAATGCTATGATTCATACATTACATACTTACATTATCAAAATAAGCAACTAAGTAGCTGAGTGTGTGCATTAACACAAACATCTAGCCCTAAGAATTACGTAATAATAAATTCAGACCCTAATCTACTGTATACATAACTTGAAAGTTGATGTAGAACCCTTTCAACTGTCAAGAGCATGCAATATTATGTCCACTACGCCACAGCAGGAATAAAGACGGCGCCAGGCCGAGAAACAAACACCAAGGTAAGTATTGAGATCTAGGTGGGTAACGGATCACCAGTTAGTAGTTTACTTCATGCTGGAGGTTCTGCGACAGGTTCAATAGAACCCAAACACATAGGTCTCCCTTATACACACTGAATACATGCTTTGCACATTGATGCACTGGCCCCTGGAGAGGAAATACAATAT
>NC_090742.1:22718854-22721354 GCF_036898095.1 Palaemon carinicauda
TTGAAGTAGTCCTGCCCTGAAAGGGCAGCTGGAATTTCTTTTCCTCTCGTTTCGAAGAAGGAGTGGTTGCCAAGCGCTTACGAGCTGAACGAGATAATAGCTCTTGGGTGGCTTTTTGGGCTAGCGAAAGCATAATGTCTCTCACCAGGGACTTGGGAAAAAGATGTTGAGACAGGGGGGGCGTAAAGCAGCTCAGACTTCTGCGCAATGGTAACAGACCTTGAAGTAAAAGAGCAAAGCAGGGCTCTCTTCTTTAGGATCCCAGCTGAAAACAGCGAAGCCAATTCATTCGCCCCATCTCTGAGGGCCTTGTCCCTACAGGACATAATACTGGTTAGGTCCCGAGTTCCTTCTATCTGGTCAGTTTTCCTTGCCAGAGTCCCTAGCGACCAGTCTAGAAAAACTAAAAACCTCAAAGGCTCCAAAAATACCTTTGACGAGATGATCCAGCTCCGACATCGACCACATGATCTTGGCTGAGTTGAGAGCATGCCTTCTAGCTGATTCCACTAAGCCAGAGAAGTCACCCTTGGAGGAGGAAGGCACTCCCAGACCCATAGGTTCCCCAGTTTCATACCACATACCAGCATTTGGAAACGAGAAGGAAGTCTTAACTGCTTGTCTCTGCTCCTTCATCCAGTCATCAATCTTCGCAAGAGCCTTCTTTGCGGAGATCGACAGCTTCATCTTGATGAAGGCCGACTGTTTCTTGGCCTTCTTTCTGTTAAATTGGGATTGAGGAGATTGGGGGGCAGCAGGTTAGAATTCCTCTCCAAAAAGTTCAAGAAGGGAGCGAGAGAGAACTTTGTAATCTCCGGCAGTGTCGGCAGGTTTATCATCGTCATCAGAGACCTCCTCGAGGTCCTGATCCACATCTGCAACATCCTTCGAACGAGAAGAAGGCTCCTTAGAATCTGACAATGGCAAATCAAAGGAATCGTCCCGCAAAAGATGGCTTGTGTCCTGGCGCCCAGCGCTAGAAGAGTCCTTAAAACGAGAGGCAGTATCGTCCTGAGGAAGCAGACTGGCATCGAGAACGAGAGGCGGTATCGTCCCGGCGTCGTGAACGAGAGGCGGTATCGTCTGAACGAGGGGCGGGTATCGTCCTGGCGTCGTGAACAAGGGGCGTTATCGTCCTGGCGTCGTGAACGAGAGGCGGTATCGTCCTGGCGTCGTGAACGAGAGGCGGTATCGTCCTGCCGTCGTGAACGAGAGGCAGTATCGTCCTGGCGTCGTGAAAGGGAGGCGGTATCGAACTGGCATCGAGAACGAGAGGCAGTATCGTCCTGGTATCAAGAACGAGAGATCGTATCGTCCTGGTATCAAGAACGAGAGACCGTATCGTCCTGGTATCAAGAAGAAGTATCGCCTTGCGAAAGCGCACAGTCATCGTCCTGGCGCTGAGAGAGAGAAGTTTTCTTAGGAGAAGGACTCCGTTCTCTCTTAGAAGTAGACTTCTTAATAGGCAACGAGTCGTCTTTACGTCTATCAAACTGGGCGTGATAGCGGCTAAATGCTTGCACTAACGTAAAAAGTTGTTCCTTCATGACAGACATAAAGGATTTAGCAACATCAGCTGGGTCTTGCGGTCCGAAGGGGAGGGTTGACGAATAACACTCGTAGAAGGGGAAGGATCTTCGGCTGTAAAATCCTGACTTGCAGGCTTAGGCTGTCGTCCTTTTCAGAGGCACGGAGTCGAAATCGTCCTCCGACGGACAAGGTTCATAGCTGCTAGAACTGGGAGAGAAAGAACGAGACAGTTCGTCGCGGTTCTATCTCCTCTTTGTAGGTCTTGACGCTTCAAACTTCCATTTACGTCTGGGAGAATTCGGAGAAGAAATTAACACATCCGACACGTCTTTTCCGTGACGGTCAAGAACAGCCTGGGAATCGGCAACAGGACTGTCTGAGGCTACGGCTGACCGAGGGTACGTACCTCTCACCCCCTTTCAGTTGTCGACGTACCTTCTCCCTTGGTCCTGGGAGCTTGGTAGAGGTCTAGGCCTAGGGTAATGACAGGTTCGGTCAGTCGCACCTCCACTGCACTTACACAAGCACTTTCACTATTCTTACCTTTAAAGGCCGCAAGGTGTTCTTTAAGGGGACCGTCCGCCATGTCCGCCATTTTTTTTTCCTAATGATCAAAATTACACAATTTCTATATATGTTTTAGACACATATAATACCTTCATCATATGAAAATTTCAAGTCATTTGATCAAAAACTTTTGGATTTATGAGCAAAAATCACGATTTAAAAAAAATATTTAGGTACATTTTTCCCCACTACTATAATACCAATTGTATTGAAACTTATACCACAAAAACTACTCTAACAACCGAACAATTCTGTCAGACAGAATTTTTATTTTCCTTTCTGTTTTTTTTTTAATGAATTTTTATTTTTTTTTCCTCGTCAAGACGGAAAATAATCGTGAAAAAAAATGTAAAACGAAAATCAAAATTTTGTCTGACAGAATTGTGGAATTTTTATTCTTCTT
>NC_090742.1:22723854-22791354 GCF_036898095.1 Palaemon carinicauda
CGACACAGTAAGGATGACGTCATCATTTAAAAAACCTCTATATCTTCGTTATTTGTAAAAATAATGGGTTGAAACTTCTGGAGAGCATGTACGATATGTTTCTCTATACAGAGAGACTATAAAACGATTTTTGAATTTTTTCAAGTTGGTATGCCAAAATACCACCGCGGACGGTCCCCTTAATGGCCTTCAACTCGACAGCCAAACTAGCGTACCGAGGGTCATCCACAGATACGGATCCTGTAGAAGGGGCAGGAGTTACTAACTCAAGGGAAGGATCAACTTCCAAAGAGGAATCAATTATAGGTTCAAAGGATAAATCTACACTACGTTCGTCTTCCTTTCCACAAACAGACTTAGATTTAGACCTAGAAGCTCTCCTAACTCTATCGAGCTCTAGTTTACGCACATAGCGCTTCATAATCAACCAATCCTTTTCATCCAAACCCTTACATTCCCCGCACCTATTATTAAGGGCACATTCAAAACCCCTACAATTCAAACACACGGTGTGAGGGTCTACCGCCATTTTCGGTAGTCTCACCTTACATTCTTCATTCGCACAGACACGGATTTGAATTTTATCACTCATAATGATAACAGCAAAAAAGCAAAGAAATAACAAAATCACGATTGCCAAAACCCCAAATCAGTGTACTTCACCAAATAGCAGACTGGTACAGCAAAAACAGGGAAAGCGAAGAAAAACTCTTAATGATGGACCAACGTGTTAGCGATCCGCCCGGCAGAGATGAACTGAAGTTAGAAAACGGGAATGATTCCTCGTACCACCCTTTAACGGGTGTAACAACCGAACCACCACAAGGCGGTTGCCGCGTTTAGAAAAATTTTGCCGAAAGTAGAGATTATTAGCTATGTATATATAACTGCCAGGTAAGTTCTATTCATAAAAACACCAATTTCATCTAAAAAAACACCAATTTCATCTAAATCTCTATTAAGGGGATTCAGCAACTTCAGATCGTAAGGACATAATCATCATAAGTATGCTCGACTGGAACTGGAGAGTTCGTGCTTCCCTTTGGTGTATCCTCCAGCCTAGTATTATTTCTCCAATATGCTATAATTATTATTATTAGAGAAAATATTTTATCAAGAATACATAATTCATTAATCTGTATACAGTATCATACTTGGTTATAATAAAATATATTACCATGCACAGTATCGCTTGATTCACTCCTTGACAAACGGTTAGCTTTTATGTTTGCTAAAATATGTCTCCCTACTGAGCATTCATCCTTTAAGCGGACATGATACTCAAAAGTCTTGAACTATTTTCAATGAAAGAATAAAACAATATTTTCAAGTTATGTGGATGAGGCTATTTACACTTTCCTCTTTAACCCTTTTACCCCCGGGGGTATTTGGAAATTTCCAACCATTAACCCCCAGGGGGTTATTTTTTTCCCAGCATATTTTGCAGTATATTTTCTTTAAATTGCTCTAACAGCCTTAATTTTTGTCATAGAGAGGTCAGGTTGGTCTCATTCTCTTGGAAAATGCCTGAATTTTCTCAAAAAATTATCAAAAAATAGGAAAAACTAATTTTTATAGCATTTTTTTGCAAGGACATACCGGTACGTCCATGGGGGTAAAGGGATGGCTTTTGTGAAACGTACCAGTACGTCCTTTGGGGGTAAAAGGGTTAAATATGGACATATCTGACAAATATTACTAACCATAGGCCACTCTTTGGTGAAGCTTTATTTGTTGGCTGAATTAGTGATAGGGCAACTCTGGTGATGCGCTCGGTACAATACGCTGGTAGGTTGGCGGAACGAGACAATGTCGTAAACCTGGCATCACCATCAAGACGAACACTAACAGTTAAAGTTTTGGCTCGTCGTTTATTCTGTGGAGCATATAGGTCTCAACATCCATCTTTCAGTGAACACTTAATGCTAATTCAGATACTGTATAAAGATGAGCATCACAAAAAACTATAATTTTGTGGCACATCATAAACATTCAAATTAAAAGCAATAATCATAAGGACACTGATCATGCAATTCATACCCATATAATTTACTTTATTACTATCATTTTTTTTTTTTAAATAAAGTTAGAAAATAAATCATTAGACAAAACTATCAATACTCTTGCAACATATAAATACTGTAGCATTGTCCTAATATTTTTCATTCATATAGTGTACAGTTATGTACTTACAACATTCTGATCTTCAGTAAGGCGTTCAGTCAATTCCTCCGCTAAGCTTAACATCCATTTATTCACCTGAAATACATAAATACTTGGATGAAAACAGAATTTTTCTAATATGACAAATTCGAAGATAATTTGTATTTTTCCTAACCATACAAACCTTAGCTATTTACAAAGGGTTATTACTTTTAGCGTAGCTGAAATGGCGAGCCATTAGAATTTAACGAGGGTGTATTACCCCCGCGCTAGTTAGCGGGGGGTAGGGGAGTGGTAGCTAGCTACCCCTCCTCCCCCTCACACACAGGTGAATACTCACTTTCACTTAGAGGTAGGACTTGTCTTGGGGGACAGGGCTGGCGGGCAAATATGTGTAAATAGCTAAGGTTTGTATGGTTAGGAAAAATACAAATTATCTTCGAATTTGTCATTTGTTCCGTAACCGAAATACAAACCACGCTATTTACAAAGGGTGACTTATCCCTTAGGAAGGGTGGAAAGTCCCCAGCCATACTGGCTTTGGCTTTACCCGGGGACTCAGAATCCGAGTGAGTCGCACTCGAGAAAAGGAGTCCCTGCACCTCACAAGTTCCTTGCTCCGCAAGGAACCATGTGGCCTACGTAAGCTTGTGTGTGAAGGAAGAAGTGTGACCCGTCTTAGGCAGTTGACCTGGAGTTCCAGAAGGAACTCTGGGTTAGGACGTTCCCAATACCACCTCGTCAGGGTATGGGGGACGCGACAGTATTGACTCAATACTCGGAACACAAGGAAGCATGGTTTACCTGCAGAGGTTCGAGGTCAGCTATGCAGAGACCAGGATGCTGCTTCCCCGTAGAGGGGATGATGAAGAAAGAAGTAAGGGCCAGACATACTTCTTTCGTTCATGCAGACTAAAACCTGATAACAATGCCCTCAACCTTCTGCTACCTGTCCAAAAGGAGCCTGAGGTTAGACCAGCTGTTGTGTAGCCACCACAGAGCGATAGAAAACGTATCGAGACTCCTGTGGGTCACGCCCTGCAGGAAGCGGGCTGCGAAGGTCATCAGACGCTTCCAGACTCCAGCTTGTAGCACCTGCGTCACAGAGTAGTATTACTCGAAGGCGAGGGACGTTGCGATGTATCCAACATCGTGCTGTAGGGCGACGTGACGGGGGAGGGTCTGAAGACAGGTCAAGATGAATGTCCTTGAGTCCGGGCTGAAGAGGTATACTGGTGACTCTCCCCCCATGTCCTCCTTGTGTTCCCAAATCGGCTGCAACTGAGGCCAAACTGCAGCTGGTCCCAGCGCTAACCTCTCGATTCCTTACTGGCAAGAAAGAGAAGGTCTTGGGACATCAGACACAGAATGGAGACTCGAAATCTTGAATGAATCGGACCGAAGGGTCGGGACCCTCAGATTCTGAGTCTAGCCAACAACTCAGGAGCGAGCCTGAATGTTGCCTTCCCCTCTTCCTTAGAAAGGGGGGAGTAGTAAGAGACCAAGAAGATTGCTTACACACTGGCCGTGGCCAGAGTGAGCAGAAGACCCAAGGCGGAATACAATCCGAGGCCTGTCGTAAAAGGGTCTTGAGAAGATCTCTTAAAGGACTAAAAGTCCGAGCCATGCTCCAAGTTGGAGGTCTTCCTCCGACTAGGGCAGGGACGATCGTAGCTTCGCATGAGCGAGGATAGATCCAGCGGGCAGGAAAAAGTTATTCCTTTAAGCCTGAAGGTCAGGGAAAGGCTGAGCGACAGGCTTCATTGCCAAGAGCGGAAAGGAGTTTCCTCCCGCCGAAAGGCAATAAGACCGTTATTGCTGGAGAAGAGGCCTCACGGGAAGAGGTATATCTCCCACGGCACCAACCACCTTAGACTCTTCACTTTGCCTGGGAGACCCCTGTGGATGACTATCGCAGATGACGCGACCTCCGTACCGCGACTGTAGCGGGTTGTCTCTTCTAGAGGAGGAAGCGTAGTGTCTCCAGGCATGAAGCCGAAGCGACGCCCCGGTTCGGGAGAGATGTCGCAGTGTGGTTGCTTGAGTAGTCTGCGCCGTGGGAGAAGCTCTCCCGGGAGTTCCGTCAGGGGAAGCAGAGGGTCCAGAAACCGTTCTGCGCATAGTCCCAGTGGAGCTCTCCCATTGAAAGGTTGACAGACAACCTGGTTTTGTTGAGACCCATTGTCTGCAGACAAAAAGGAGGGAAGACGCAGGCGTCGAAGTTGTCCCACCATCACCGGAATGCATCTTGCCAGAGTCTCGGGGTCTGAGACTGGGGGGAAGACTAGCGGAAGCTTGAGGTTCCAAGCTGTCGCGATCAGGTCCCCCAGACCAGCACTTGCTGGTTACCCAAGGTCAAAGACCCCTAGGTACACTCTCTCTATGAGGCTCTGCTCGGATAGTCTGAGAGAAACATTCCCCTGCCTGGAATGAGAGAGCCGATGGTGGAATTGAGAGAATCTCAATCATCCCGGTATCTCTACTGCAAGATGTGAAGGTGTGAAAATGCGTCCCCTGCTGGTTAGCATGAAGTCGACACGCAACGGGGCGACTTGGCAGGAGCGGTAGGATCTGAAGAGGGGCCAGACTAAGGCCCTTAAGCCTGCCTGAATGATGGAGAGGTATCCTTCAGGTCTTGACCATAGGCCTGGACCGGAACATGCCCCCCCCCCTTTCCTTTGACGAGTCCGAGAACCGCATCAAGAATGTGGGGAAAGGACGAGAATATCCACTACCATCAAGAGGTTCCATAGGTCAACACCCATTGCAGGTTTAATAGTTCCGCTGGTCCCATAGGGCCAGGGAGTCCGGTTAAACATTGCCTGAAGCCACCGGAACTTGGATCGCCCCACATGGAACTTATCCTGAGGCGACCGTTCGGACTATAAACGGGTCAATGAGGAAAGAAGAACTAGGAAACGTTCCAAGGTAGGGCTGAAAACTCTGCTTGACTGAGAACAGGTACTGCGACTCTCCTCAATCTTGCCACAGTCAACCGAAAGGAAGGCTCGGAGGATGTGGTAACAGAATCTGGCGTCCCCAGGTGGTCACCCATCCAAGTACCGACGTTGCTTAACCTCGCTGGACGGACGAGAAGCGGGGTTTCCAACGTGGTAAGGCCGTTGACTCAATATCATGGCCAGATACTCCAGATGTTGAGGCAGAGGAAGAGAAGGCTCCAAGCAAAATACCATGAGCCCACACTCATGGTCAGCATCCGGAAGCTTTTCCCGGCGCTGAAGAAGGTCGAAACCCGAGCCTACCGGAGTTGACCAGCCCTCCAAACAGCAGAGGAGGCGGAAGTCTGCACCTGAGCGGCCAAGAGGAAGGCAGGGAGAGTTCTCTGGGGAAACAAACCTGCTATGCCACGGCGGGATAGCCACAATGCATCATAAGCAGGAATACTTGCAGTTTAGGCTGAATTCGACGAGCACCCTGGAAGATGGATGGAATGGAAACTGAAAGTACCCGTCCTTCCGATCCAGGGTTAAAGGAGTCCTGTCGCCTCGTTACCAGTCTGATCGATTCTGCTGGTCTACGCTGGCCGAAGTTTGTTCGACAAACTTGATCAGGGCTGAGAGGTCGACTATGGACATCCCCTCTCAGATCCTTCCTTACAAGAAAGGATCGACTGAGGGGGCCGGGGGTGAAGCCGTCGATGATCCTAAGGAAGACCTTCGCCTAAGGTATGGATCATTCTGCCCCAACCGGGCAACTCTGCTGATGCTATGGCATAGAGGTTCAGAGACACTGAATTCGCTGACAGAGACGGCAGGCGCGATATCCTTGGCTACTCACAGAGATTGTGCGGGAATGGGCATCGGGAAGCTGTCATTCGGATGAGTAACCTTAAGCATCCTCCCAGCGAAAAAACCTGCAATCCTTGAGTTCGTGAACTCCTTTTAGGACTATGCCCCCCCGGGGGAGTCTCCCGTGCCATCTGTTCCTGACAGGAGGAAACTGCAATTGGACACCTTGTCCCAGTTGTCGTAGCCGATAACTTAGGCCGACGTGGTTGAAAGAAAAAGGGAGCTGGAGCCCTGCAGAGTCTGGAAGAAAGCGCCTTGGAGGAGTGAAACCGGAAGTCGATTTACTCCGCACAGCAGCTGTCTAAGTCTCTGTCCTTGGGCAAAGACAAAACTCTTCTCAAGGATGGAAGGGTGTCTGAGGTCGTTGACCTCCACAGATGAGACACCCGAAGGAAGCCTTCAGTCAGCGCGTCCAGATGGTACAACATCGAGCTTGTCCGCAAGTAGATACTTAACGACGAAAGGCCAAGGTGCCTGAGCTCGAGAGGAGGAAAGTACCCTTGATCTTCCTGTAGCTTCCCTGAACCAAACCTCGGGCCGTAACCGAGGAGGGAAAGAACCTGGTAAGCTCCCAGAGGAAGAGGTAAGCAGTCACCCCTTGTCCGATGGAGACCACGAAGTCCACTCCTCTCTTTCTCTTCAGCGTAGGAGAGACAGCCGCTGGTTTGTTACCCTGGCCGGCGAGTGCTGGTTTCATAACCCTCATTAACGCCCGTGCCAGCGGATCAAACCATGTCTGCTGCTCCAAGGACACAGAGTCCGAAATCCTCGCTAAGGTGAAAGGGATCGGGCGATCCTTTGGAGTGGACACGACGGTTCCTGCCTGAAAAGAAGGTGGGGAAGAATGCTGTACTGACCTGTCTTCGTCCTGCACTACCAACCTGTGCTTGGATGGAGGTTATCCCGAGTGCCGCCTAGGAGCACGCGTCACTGCTGCTACCACCGGCTGTGGAATTCGCCGCGAACTATGGTCGCGCGAGGGCGAACGGTCGCGCAAAGGCGAATGGTCGCGCGGGCGCACAGGCGCGCAGGCGAGCGGTCGCGCAGGCGAGCGGGCGCGCGGGCGAGCGGTCGCGCGGGCGAGCGGGCGCGCGGGCGCGCGCGGGCGCGCGGGCGCGCGGGCGAGCGGTCGCGCGGGCGCGCAGGCGAGCGGTCGCGCGGGCGCGCAGGCGAGCGATCGCGCGGGCGCGCAGGCGAGCGATCGCGCGGGCGCGCAGGCGAGCGATCGCACGGGCACGCAGGCGAGCGATCGCACGGGCGCGCAGGCGAGCGATCGCGCGGGCGAACGATCGCGCGGGCGCGCAGGCGAATGGGCGTGAGGGTGGGCAGGTAAATGAACACGTGTTCGAGGCGACGAACGCAAGCGATGGCGTGACGGCGAGGGATCGTGCTGCCGCGTAGGTGAAGAAGATCGCTGGCGGTAAGCGATGGCGAGCAGCATGTGTAGGTGAATGATCGCGTGATAGGGTGCGATGGTGATCAGCATCCGCAAGAGGGCGAGCGTTCAGGGTTGTGCGATGAGGAGCAGCATGCGTAAGCGGGCAATCGTGCAGAGTTGTGCGATGGCGAGCAGCATGCGCAGGTGAATGATCGCGTGAAACGGTGCGATGGTGATCAGCATCCGCATGAGGGCGATCGTTCAGGGTTGTGCGATGAGGAGCAGCATGCGTAAGCGGGCAATCGTGCAGGGTTGTGCGATGGCGAGCAGCATGCGCAGGTGAATGATCGCGTGAAAGGGTGCGATGGTGATCAGCATCCGCAGGAGGGCGATCGTTCAGGGTGGTGCGATGAGGAGCAGCATGCGTAAGCGGGCGATCGTGCAGGGTTGTGCGATGGCGAGCAGCATGCGCAGGTGAATGATCGCGTGAAAGGGTGCGATGGTGATCAGCATCCGCAGGAGGGCGATCGTTCAGGGTGGTGCGATGAGGAGCAGCATGCGTAAGCGGGCGATCGTGCAGGGTTGTGCGATGGCGAGCAGCATGCGCAGGTGAATGATCGCGTGAAAGGGTGCGATGGTGATCAGCATCCGCAGGAGGGCGATCGTTCAGGGTTGAGCGATGAGGAGCAGCATGCGTAAGCGGGCGATCATGCAGGGTCGTGCGATCAGCATCCGCAGTTGAGGGTCGCGCGATGGCGATCAGCATCCGCAGTTGAGGGTCGCGCAATGGCGATCAGCATCCGCAGTTGAGGGTCGCGCGATGGCGATCAGCATCCGCAGTTGAGGGTCGCGCGATGGCGATCAGCATCCGCAGTTGAGGGTCGCGCGATGGCGATCAGCATCCGCAGTTGAGGGTCGCGCGATGGCGATCAGCATCCGCAGTTGAGGGTCGCGCGATGGCGATCAGCATCCGCAGGTGAGCTAGTAGCTGGCGAACCATGTTCCTTCAGAAGTGTTGGAGAACGTTGGCGTGCCAGCTGTAACACACGTGGGCGATCCGGAGATCGCTGGCGAGCTGATGATCGCTGACGAGCTGACGATCGCTGGCGAGCTGATGATCGCTGACGAGCTGATGATCGCTGACGAGCTGATGATCGCTGACGAGCAGAAGGCTACGCGTGGAAGCCTGCGCAAGAAGAAGAGTCCTTGACCCCGACCTGAACCGAAGTTCTAGATCGCGAGGGCGAACGTGGGCGCACAGGGCGCGTAACAGGAACCGCAGGGAAGATCATCTTGAAAGCGCTGACGAACAGGAGAGCGCTGATGAGCAGAAGGGCGCGCAGGGAAACCCTGACACGCAAGGGAAGAACCCCCGTGGGGGCAACCCTTTGCCCCGAAGGGATCGTTGTCCGCCGGGAGACTGATGTCCGTCGGAAGACCGCTGTCCGTCGGGAAGACCGTTGTCCGTCGGGAAGACCGTTGTCCGTCGGGAAGACCGTTGCCCGTCGGAAGACGAGATCAGACTGCTGTCCATCTGCACCAAGGCGGAAGATCGAGAAAAAGGAGTTGTAGGCTGCAAACGGAGATTCAAAAAGGCGCCTCAAGCACCCTTATAGGGAGATGAGAGGCCCTTACGACGAGGCGGACGGTGGGCCTTACGGCGAGGGAGGACAACAGCAACAGCAACAGAAGAAACCTCCGAAGAGGAGTCTCTATGAGTGTACTCTCTCGCGAACGAAAGAGAAACACTTCGTGGAAGAGACTGGTCAGCCAGTGACCTAAAAGGAGCAATCCTCCGAAGAGGAGCTCCTGCAGTTGCCCAGCCCCTTGAGCGAAACTGCAGGTGCGACCGCTCAGCACCAAGAGCATAGTCGCACGAAGAAAAGGCAAGAGAAGAACCCCCCAAAAGAGGAAAAGCTCAAGCCTGGACAGGAAAAACTTCCCTCGGAAGGAAAGTTATCCGCCCAAGGAGGCAAGCCTCCTGACTGTTCTAAAATGAACTGGAGAGCTGTCCGTCGACACGGGAGTACTACCAGTAGAAGGAGACACGCCCCTAACGACAATACAAGGGGGGAGGCAGCAACAGCCGAATCCCCAGGACTCAACCAGACAGCTCACACCGTTGCTATATTACAGAAACGAACTAGATCGGTAACTGTAAAAAAATAAAACAAATAATATTAGTACACATTCATTCCCCCGGGAAGGCTCCGAAGAGGAATCCCGAGGAAAAGGAACAAGAATTACACAACAGGCACGTGCCCTCACAACCACTTACACTCGCGGAAGGAGAGCTGTAACCAAAACAGAATTATAACAATTATAATTATGTAACTATGTAATTATGTAATTAAAAAATGAATGAACACTAAAGAAACAACGAAAACCCCGAAAGGAATCGTTCTACGAGGTGAAAAACAAAAAACAACTACAATTAGATTCATAACTAATTGATACAACGTACGGCGTAGCAACCCCCCACACGGAAAGGAAGCTAGGCTACAAGGGCGTAGTAACACGTAGTAAAAGGGTGAACGACCTCAAGAGAGAGAGAGAGAGAAAGACATAAGTCAAACTCGATCGCCACCCATAAAATACGTCGTGGTGGCCTAACTGCCGAGGCCTCCACGTAGATATCGTACACTACACACACACATCTGAAAAGGAAACTTACTTATTTCTATACTCAAATATATATACAAACATGAAAACATGTTTACATATATATTGAGTAAAAGAAAAGTAAGCGATTAAGTAAAGACAAAACAGACAATGGCTGCCAAGCGAGGACCAAGACAGAGACGTCTGTCACAGTCCGAGCCAAAAGTGAAAGTGAGTATTCACCTGTGTGTGAGGGGGAGGAGGGGTAGCTAGCTACCACTCCCCTACCCCCCGCTAACTAGCGCGGGGGTAATACACCCTCGTTAAATTCTAATGGCTCGCCATTTCAGCTACGCTAAAAGTAATAACCCTTTGTAAATAGCGTGGTTTGTATTTCGGTTACGGAACAAATGGGGATTTGGACAAAGGGAAAATCTATTTTTGGGAGGTTGTGTGAGGTCCCTAACAACTTTTATTTCCTGCTAATGGACATAACTCATGACCTCTGCTTGGATTTTTAAAAAATCAAATCATTGTATTCTTGGCCCGGAGAATGTGTATTTTTCATGTTTCAAATAAATCTTTTAAGGAAAGCAATCATGTTTTATGGCTATTTATGTATGTATATATATATATATATATATATATATATATATATATATATATATATATATATATATATATATATATATATATATATATATATATATATATATATATATACTGTATATCTATACATGCGCATCTGTTCCCTTAACCTCTTCAGCACGACCTGTCACCGGAGCGTCAATATAAGCATTCCGACTTTTTTCCGTCACTTGTAAACGCACCAGAAATCAGCCAATTATCAAATATAACTATTTATCTACTAGTATAAGAGTGTGTGTGTGGTTGTGTGTGTGCGGGCGCGGGCGTGTGTCCGTCCGTAAGCATGTATATATGTGTAAGTGAACATACATGTGCATGTATATACTTATGCGCAACTGTGTATGCATATATATGTTTGTATGTGTAAATCTACTGTATAAATGTGTATATACAGACGCTCCCCAAGATACGAACATCCGTGTTACGAACATCCGGACATACGAACACAAATTGACGGAAGTCCAAACATGTTTGTAAACATCCGTAGATTTCATCGCAAGTTTAAATTTTGAAATTAGCGCCACTCCCGACTTGTATTGACTATATGTTGATTTTGTTATTACCAATGTTTTGCTTAATTTTTCTTAGGACTTCCAAATAAATTAAATGAATGCAATTTATATAATGTTTTTCTTTATGACGCCGCCTAAAACTGAAACCTTCCATCATAATAAATAAACGAAGGCATTAAACGTGCACGATGAAAGTGATAAATAATGATATTAAAAGCTTTTAGTAAATATGTTATTACAAATATTATTTACTGTATCTATATAAAATCCTACATACGTAGCAAAGTAGGAAAATATTTTTTTTTGGGGGGGGCGCGTTTAATCATCAATAACAAACTGCCGCTAATGACAGAGTGATAATTTACGATAATTCTAAACTGTTACTAAAGATGATTGTCCATTCCATATCCAAAATACTTTTCCTAACTTCAGTTATAAGTCAACTTGTACCCCCCTCAATTATGAAACCATCTAAAATAAAAAGTATGAGAAGAAGCAAGTACTAGCCCGATTTTTAAAGTTGTCGAACAATTAAGTTACCGCTATAACGTTCGATGTGACAGATGGTGCGAGATTGGAGAAAGTAAGGAAAATTGAATCATGATTGATTTTCAATATAAATGAAACTTTGAGGAGCAACAAAGATATCATTTGTTAGAGAGATAGAGAGAGGTAAGGAATGGGGAGGTAGTGAAAAGTAGCCCACAGAGAGAGAGAGAGAGAGAGAGAGAGAGAGAGAGAG
Organism: Palaemon carinicauda; assembly: GCF_036898095.1. Classification (NCBI taxonomy): domain Eukaryota; kingdom Metazoa; phylum Arthropoda; class Malacostraca; order Decapoda; family Palaemonidae; genus Palaemon; species Palaemon carinicauda. Next base: position 22,735,708 of record NC_090742.1, read on the forward strand.
AGAGAGAGAGAGAGAGAGAGAGAGAGAGAGTGTTGTTTTAAACGTAATAAACAAAAAAATTTGATGGGTTATAACACATTGGTGCTTATGTAATATCAACTGTATAGACGGTTTGAATAAGTTAAGAAATTGTACATAAACGATACTTTGTTAATGTATTCGTACGCTCTCAAGAGCGGCAGCTAGACGTCAGCTGATCTGATCACAGCTAAAAGTTAAACAAAAAGAAATCAACAATACTCGATTTTTAAAACATACCCGAAATTTAAAAACAAAAGTACACGCTTTCTTTGGTATAATATTAGATTTCCTGTTCTAATCTTAACAAGAAAATCCTTGGGGGACCACACAGCAACTAACCAAAAAAAATGCCCATATAAATATGTTTAGCATTTCACAGATGGTACATTACTTTAGAAAAATAAATTAAAAAATTACTATCATACTATAACTTAATACATAAGATATATTTCTATTTCAGCTTATAATTGACTTATAACATTAAATTTTTTGCAATGATAAGAACCTTATATACATGAGTAAGTTTTGATAGTATGAAGTTACTGTTCTCTAACTTTGCTCAATTTCATGATTGTGGCAGTGACAAACATGGTTAAAGATACCAGTAAGCATATAAAACATAACATCACCAGTCTTACCTTATCCTGAGTATTCAGTGCTTCTTTTCCCTGAAAGTTCTTTCCACATCCAATGCTTTTTGGGAGTTGACGAGAGGTTACCGACTCTGTGTCAATCCCTCTCCCAAGATTATATAGCCACTCCCTATAAAAAATAAAGTTTGCTTATTCAGTACTATTGCACAACAGTATTTCAGAAATAACTGGACAATTCTAAAAACTAACTTTTATGTAGCTGATAGGAATATATTGGTAGCACTTTAACTGTCTTAAGAACAATGGGATAAGCTAGAAAATATAATATTTACAAGATAATGATGTCAAGCATGAATATTTAATTTTCCTGCAATTCTATTTTCCTTTTGAGTAAAGCCACCTTTAGTATTTCATCACTTCTAATCATCATAAATATTAATAAAAGAATTAGATAGATAATGGGGAATGGTGAAGTTTACTAAAAGTTAGAAGAACGTTTCAGATCCAGATGGAAGATACGTTATATCAAAAATTTTTAAAAAGTAATTTATATGTTTCTAAACTATACAAACCTGAATCCTTCAATAGGAGTATGTTTTCAGCAAAACTGGATGTGCTGTTAAAACATTACATTAACGAGGTGACGGTAGTTACAGCCAGGTGGCAGGGAAGCCCCAACCACACCACAGGCCACTGAGCTCCCAAATTGACCTAAACATCGGACTTGCGGAGTGGTTGAGGCAGGAAGTTTAACTTAAAGGACTCTGGTTTATATAGTTAAGAAAAATACAAATTACTTTTAAAAATTTGTGATTTGTTCCGACATAAAAACAAACCCTCGTCCTTTAATTGGAGACTTATCCTTTGGAGGGAGAAAGTCCCTATAACCAAATGGCTGGTTTACTTTCCTGTGAGATGTCAAGGCACTTTGATCCAATAGAGGAGCAAAATTGGTGACTCCTGTGAACCACCTAACAACCTGTATATAAAGATGAGGCAGGTGTTAGGCTAGGTCACTACCAGGGACTGGTAGACAGTCAAGGAAGAACTTATATCCGGGGATACACTGTCTAAATGTATGGTCATTATTAGAACATGCATGCATACAATTTGTCCATCCTCCCCCTTGTCTGGAAGGATGGGGGGAATATTTCTAAACAAACTTTTTTCTAAGAATAGTTGCTTGATCATATGGGGCTCACCTGAATCTATCACTGCATCCATCAAATTACAGACACACTACTGCATCCAAGGAAGGGGAAGAAAGAACAGGTAGAAATGCCAGTCAATCCTACCTCTCATTCTAGACTTACAATACGACCGCTACCTTATACGAGATGTTTCTTGTCCCCTGAAGGAGCTAGGTTTGTTACAAGATCTGTTGAGCAACTACCACCATGTCAAGGATACTATTATCCAGGGACCTGTGTGTACACCTTAGGTAATGGGAATTCCGTAATTATTTTAATGCCATCTACAAGAATTGTGACTCCGACAGGTTCTTCCCGAGAACTGGGATAGGTTTCTTATGTCTGCCTTCGTGTGGACAAATCCTGGAAGATCCTTTCATCTCCTCGCATGCAAGAAAAGCACATCTGAATGTTCCATGGAGCCAGAAAGGAACAGAGTTCTAGGGTCTTTTCCCTTCCGCTGCTGTAGGTGGAATTGTAGTATCCTCCCATAACAGGAAAGCAAGTTATCATGGTCCCCCCACTTCATAGGGTCACACAGGCAGATGACAATACTTGCAAGGAAAGACCTGGAAGACACTAAAAGAAAGAAGGGTGGCACCCTTTCCCATCAAACTTGGCAGCTGTTTCCTATGACAAAGAACAGCGAAGCCCAAGGGTAGACCCCTTCCTCAAGATTTTTTGTCGCTGTTGTCATAAGGATTTATTAGTGAAGGAGAGACAACAAACTGTAATGCTGTCCAACACAAATAAGAAGGAATCAACAGATTGGACAGACAACAGTCCCACAGCTAAAGTTATCGGAAATATTTGCAAAACTTTTATCTTCCTTAAAATACCTTGCACACAATGACCTGTCAAAAACATTATCTAAAGTAAAAGACAATAAACTAGAACAGCCAGATAAGGACGCCGGGAGTACATCTGTAATCTTCGGAAACTAAAAACAAAGTAGAAGCTCCGTGGCCAATCGGGTGGACAGGGACTGACTCTCCCCTAGCAGTAACTACCGCTACCTCGTTAACGTTTTAACAGCTATATTCAGATTTCCTGAAAATATACTCCAACTAAAGGATGAGGGTTTAAATTTGTGTTAGAACAAGTGAGTATTATGTTACATTAAGGAGAAATGATACATTTGAAATAAAAACTGTATTACAGATTGTAGTGATATTGGAAAAAGGTCAGGGAAACATTTCTGAACATAAGGGTTCCAAGTAGGAAAAGACTTCACAAATTATTGTCAAAATAGCTGAGGTATTAACTTCCCAAGCTCCTGCCATTCCTGGGAGTTATTGCGTTCTTCCTGGTCTATTTTTCCCAACTACCAAGTCATTACTAAGCTCATACTTTTGACCCACAAAGATCTTTTTTTTTTCTAAAATGTTAAGTTAAAACTGAAATGAGAAATCTGGACAGATAAGTGGAAGAACAAAAATTAACACACGCAAAGTCTAAGAATAAAGAATTCTAGGCTGTGCCTACGCACATTTACTCACGATGTTTTGTTATCAAATCTCCCATTAAGCTGTTGAAGTGATAGCTGTGCAAGATCCCCCATGGTTTTACAACCAAGTTCATCAGTTAGGCTATCACCAAGTTTCCCGCCAAGATTCCGCACTTTACCAACAGGCATATTTTTCCACAGTGACTCAACACTACAGTGGGGAAGAATGGTCTGCTGATTGGGCTTGTGTAGTCCACATGACAGCTTGCCAAGCATCTGAAAACAAAATGGACTATTATGATAAATACTTAACAAGCTGAAAATATACATACTGTACTGAATTACAAGTAACTGAAAAACAAACCTTTTACTTTAATGTAAAGGGGCCTTTTTCTACAATTAAAAGAGACACCAATAGTATAGATTTAAATAAATCCCCCCAGTGAAAATTTGAGACATAAAACTTTGTTTTTCAAAAACTAATCCCTTATATATATGCCAAACCTGGCATCAGGGTGTAGAAACCTTTTTCCTATTTGCTAAACTAATCTTTCTCTAATTACCTACATGAATTAGCTCATACTTTTCTGTATATCACCATCATTATCATCGTATAACTTAGTGATTTTGTATTTCAAATCATGTGATTATTAACATACATTTATAAATTCTTTTCTCTCTCTTTGGACCTTATTCCTTTCTTGAGTTAATAATGTGTTCTTAGTTATCTTAAAATGAAATTATTAGTAATCAACATATAGTATTTTTTGGTTAACTGTTTTCCTGCACTTGATGAAGTCTTAGAGAGCTGTATAATAACTTTTTCAATAACTTCCTCCTCCAGTATTTCTATGCCTACATCTATTTGACAAACTGATCCCCATCCAGTGTACATTCCATCAGCTGGATGCATAATAACTCGGTAACTTTCTTACTTGTAAACCAATCTTTCTATTGCACTCTAAGCTCAATCCTTTTTTCTTTAGTGTGTGAAGGTCCAGCACTTTGCTGCAGTAGAGGGGCTTGAGTGTCCCAATGATGGGCTGGGCAATGGCAGAGGGGTAGTTTATCCACCCTGGCAGGCTCAACCATACCGCTAAGGCCAGTTCTGAGAGACCAGACCAAGACTGGACCCCTATAGGCCTTCTCCTTTATTTTAAGATAGGCAAAGGCTAGGAGAAGGAAAACTCCAAAATCAAACCAAACAAGACTCCAACGGCGGAACTTCCCAGCACCGGTGGAAGAGGGCAATGCCTGTCGGGCAGGCAACAAGGCGGGCCTTGACATAACAAGAACCCGGCAGCCCGATGCAACCAACATCGGAGAAGCCGCCTGTCTCATATGTCTTGAGCCGCGGTGAAAATGATGTGGGCCAAGTGTATGTGCGTGGCCGTTGCAAAGCCACGACCACCCAAAACAATATACCTAGCTACTGGCATTCTGTCGTTTCCTCCACCCTTCTTCATCTCTTTCTCACCATCATCATCATCACCACCACCAGCAAGTCCTGAGGCGACAGCACTGTGGGTGAAGGGGGCAGGCCTGGATAGCTGGAAGCCCTTAGCCCACGACTGCACTCAGGCGGTGAGTCTAAGATTCAGTCGCTCTCTGGTGACGGTGCCGTGACACCAGAGTTCGGCAGCTGGACTCGTGACTGGGCTGGCCTATTGAGGACACCGCAGCCCACCTCACATGGGGAGGCCCCTAGAAAAGGTGGGGTAAACATCGGACACGGCAAACCCGTCTGGTCAGCTCACCGCGGCTGGCGGACATCCCACTAATGCGGTCGAAATAACAAGAAAAAAATGTTAACCTTAGGTGCGTGGAACATCCGCACCCTTCAAGACGTGACGAACACCAACCGCCAGGAACGAAGTACAGCCTTCGTCTGCAAGGAGCTAGCCCGCTTCAATGTTGATGTGGCGGCTCTTAGCGAGACCAGACTACCCGAAGAGGGCAACATCAGGGAAGCTGGAACAGGCTACACCATCTTCTGGAAAGGCAAGGCCCTAGAGGAGCCTCGCATCCACGGTGTCGGCTTCGCCATCCGTTCCCAGCTAGTGCAGCAGCACAACCTCGCTCCCAAGGCCATCAGTGAGCGCCTGATGACTGTCCGCATCCCCATCACGCGGGACAGACATCTCACCCTGATCTCTGCCTACGCCCCGACTATGACCTCAACCGATGATAACAAAGCGGCCTTCTACACCCAGCTCGACCGCACCATCCAGGCAGTGCCCGCCAATGACATGCTCGTTGTGCTTGGCGACTTTAATGCCCGAGTAGGCAAAGACCATCGCCTGTGGGAGGGAATTATCGGCCGCCATGGCATTGGAAATTGCAACGCCAATGGCCAACTCCTACTGGGTCTGTGTGCAGAACACCAACTTGTGGTAACCAACACCATCTTCCAGTTACCAAAGCGACAAAAGACCACATGGAGGCACCCACGGTCTAAACACTGGCACACTCTGGACTACGTCCTGACCAGAGCCAGAGACCGAGGAGACGTCCGCATCACCCGATCCATGCCCGGAGCGGAAGACTGCTGGACGGACCACAGACTCCTCATCTCCCGACTCTCCGTGACGACCCTACGACCACCCAGAAGGGCACCTGACAGCGTACCACACCAACGCTTTGATTGTAGTAAGCTCCGCAACCCACAGGTGGCACAAAACTACAAGGAGGCCTGCGAACAATACCTCGCAGACCCTGTGGGTCAGGCCACTGTCGAGCACCACTGGACCACCCTCAGAAACGCCATGGCCCGTGCCGCGGAGGAAACACTAGGCTTCACCACCAAGAAACGGCAGGATTGGTTTGATGAGAATGATGCTACCATCTCTCTTCTCATTGAAACCAAACGACAAGCACGCCTGACTTTGGAAAACCAACCAACAGCAGCTAACAAATGTGCTCACAAGGTGGCTGAAGCTGGTTGCCAAAGAGGTATCCGTGAAGCCCAGAACACCTGGTGGCAAAGAAAAGCTGCAGAAATACAGAGTTTCGCTGACCAACGTGACCTGCGCAGCTTCTATGCAGCAACAAAAGAAATATTCGGTCCCACATGGTCATCAGTGGGCAGCCTGAAGGACGCGGATGGGGCCACGACCATCACCGACAGCGAGGGCATCCTGGCCAGGTGGAGGTCTCACTTTGAGAACCTCCTCAATGACCAAGCAGACACCCCAGACGATCTCCTGCGAATGACCCCGCAGCATCCCGTCCGTCACTGGATGGCACTACCACCCTCCATCCATGACTTCAACAAGGCCCTGCAGCGCATGAAGCCCGGCAAAGCCCCAGGGCCAGACAACATCCCGTTGGAGCTCCTCACTCACGGTGGCCCCGGCTTGAGGAACCGTTTGATGCTCCTTATACTGAAAATATGGGAGACCAAGACCCCCCCCCCCCCAGTGACTTCCGCGATGCAAACATCACTACCATCTTCAAGAAGGGAGACAGGGAGAACTGTAACAACTACCGGGGAATATCACTACTAAGCATCGACTAAGCATCGCGAGTAAGATTTTCGCTTGGATTCTCCTTGACCGCCTCCTTATTCTCGCAGAAGACGTCTTGCCAGAGTCCCAGTGCGGCTTTCGACCTTCCCGCGGGACCATAGACATGATCTTCTGTGCGCGACAACTACAAGAGAAGAGCCTCGAACAACAACAGCCCATAATGTTCATCTTCTGGGATTTGAAAAAGGCCTTCGACAAAGAACCTCGACCTGCCATGTGGGCTGTCCTCAAAAGATATGGCTGCCCACCCGATTTTGTCAAGCTGGTGCGTGCCCTCCATGACGGAATGGTTGGGAGAGTCTGCCACCAGAACTCTCTTTCAGACCCATTCCCCATCAACGGCGGCCTGAAGCAGGGCTGTGTTCTGGCCCCGACGTGTTTCTCGCTATACACTGCAGCAATGCTCAACGAGATTCCCCTCAGACACACCCTCAGTCGACCTACGTTTCCGCATGGATGGAGGCGCTTTCAACCTCGCTAGACTCCGCGCCAGAACCAAGACCACCTTGTGTGCAGTGCGAGAACTGCAGTATGCTGACAACAATGCCACCCCAGGTCAGACGGCAGAGGACCTGCAGTCGTTAGCTGATGCATACAACTCTGCCTACGAACGTTTTGGGATGCAAGTCAACTCAGACAAACCCAAGACCCTCGTCCAACATCCACCAGGACTGATGCTCCCCAACTTCAATACCACAGTGAATGACCAACCGTTAGAACAGGTGGACCAGTTCTCCTACCTAGGGAGCATCCTAACATCAGCTCCCACAAGCAAAAAGGACGTGGAGAACAGGATCAGGGCAGCCCACTCCGCCTTTGGCCGACTCAACCGCTGCGTATTTAACAACCACGCACTGACAATGACTACCAAAATAATGGTGTTCAGGGCAGTAGTCCTCTCCACGCTCCTGTATGCATGTGAAACATGGACGCTATATAGTAACGATCTTAAAAACCTAGAACGCTTCCAACAAATGAAACTGAGGCAGATCTTGAAAATCCCCTGGGAGAGCCACACCACCAACATTGAAGTCTTAGAACGTGCCTCGCTGTCCAGCGTGGAGGCCACCATCATCCACCACCGCCTCCGCTGGATAGGACACGTGCATAGGATGGAGCCATCTAGGCTCCCAAAGAAAATATTCTACGGAGAACTGACCCAGGGCACCAGACCACGAGGAGCCCCGAAAATGCGCTATAAAGATCAACTAAAGCGCACCCTGGCTCTAACTGACATCGATCCTTCCTCATGGGAAGAAACAGCCAGGGACAGGAAAACCTGGAGGAGTACAGTACACCATGGCACCGTGGACTTCGAGGAGAGGAGGAGACAAAATGAGGAGGCTAGGAGGAGAAGAAGGAGAGAGCGATTAGAACAGCCCCGCCCACCACCTACCCTCCCTTGTGAACACTGTCCGCGACTCTTCCACCACAGACTAGGACTTAACAGCCACATCAGGCATAAGCACCCACCCCATAGATAGGAGGCTGATGGCTAACGACAGAACCCAATACTCGGACACGAGTGGGCGCCGACGACGAAGGTACACTATACGTTGCGCTCACCCAGTGGAGCTATAAGCAAGTTTTCTGGGAGACATTATGAAGTATGATGCCTTATATTTTCTGTTTTGCTTTTAACCTTCATACAGCCATATATATTTTGTATTTGTATAATAAAAAGTTGGTTTAATAATCTTCAATTTTATTACTTGTTCAGTTTTAACCCTCTGAGGATCCAATGATACAATTTAGTGTCACCAGTTCATGTAATTATAAGTGCTGTATAGAAACTTAATTCAACTTTCTAATACAATTTTTTTGTTTCCTTATATCTTTATTCCTTTGTTATTTATCCTAAAAAACGTCAACTTAAGTAGGTTGTGACACATATTGTCATTGCTCCCTGGCCAAAAGTTACGAGCCTGACCAATTTTGTCATGGCCAGGATCATCAGAGGGTTAATGTGAAATAGAGTACTGTAAATAGTAACATAAGAAAATTCAAATACAGTACTGTAAACATTAAGCAATATTTTGTGTGAAATTTAAATGATTTAATTAACTAGCAAGAATAAAAAGGGTTTAAAATGAATGTAAAGAGAGTTCTGTATGAGAAAGTGATTGTAGCAATTGTGATGTATGGATCGGAGTTGTGAAGAATGAAACTGAGAGACAGAAATTGAATGTGATTGAGATGAAGTGTCTGAGGAGTATGGGAGGTGTATCTTGGTTGGATAGGCTTAAAAAAGAAGTAAAAACGAGGAATGAATTAGTAGTTGGGTATGAATGTGTCAAGGTGGTTTGACCTTATAGAGAGGATGGAAAATGGTCATCTACTGAAGAAGGTGATGAATGCAGGAGTTGATCGGAGAAGTGCAAGAGAAAGACCAAGGTTAGGGTGGATGGATGAAGTGAAGAAAGCTCTAGGTGACAGGAGGTTAGAAGTGACAAAAGTTAAATGAGCAGACTAGGAATAGAAATAAATGGCAAGCGATTGTGATGCATTTTCAATAGGTCCTGCTGCTACCTCGAGTCACCTAATGGTGATCGCTTTGAGGTAGCAGCAGTAGGGGATTCAGCATATGAAGCTTCATTTGTGGTGAAAGATGAGGGAGGGTGGGCTGTGGCACCCCAGCAGTACCAACCAAACTTAGCAAGGAGGTACAAAGAGGAAAAATCCTTCCTTTTTTATGTCTGCTGCCCCCCCAAAATTGGGAGAAGGGCCATGGTAGATAGATAGAAAAGCCCCACAGTGACACCTCAGTGCTGAATGACCGCCTTGGCCCCAGCACTTGGACATATGACAGTTAGTCACAAAGTTAGTTAATAGTAGTAACAGGATGACAATTTTTCTGGTGTCCCAGAAAATATAAAAAAAAAAATAGAAGAAGACCTGATTGAAATTCAGAAAGAGTACTGGCCAGACTTAAGGAGAGAACTCGTTCCAAACCTTATTCACATAAAGTCTACAAAATATTTTAACGAAGATGATTATGCTACTATGTATACCTAAACTCACTACTATAAAAGATACATGCACTAACAAACCTTATTATGAGCTATCCCAGCAGAACATTTAAATCCGGTGCGTTCAAGAACAGCTGCTCTCATCTCTTCGCACAAAACAGCTGTATGGGCCAATCTGATATTGTCCCATTTGGGATGGGTATTATCCAGAGGCAAATCATCTTCATCCACAAAAAAAGAAGACAGCCACTCCTTGACACCATTCTTTCTTGTTTCTATATTAAGAAATAGAATATGAATTTTCAATGAGTTTTTTTAATAATTCAAATATGAATACTTTCTTATTTATTTAAAAACAATACTGTACACTCTTAACCCTTTTACCCCCAAAGGACGTACTGGTACGTTTCACAAAAGCCATCCCTTTACCCCCATGGACATACCGGTACGTCCTTGCAAAAAAAAAAAAAAAATGCTATAAAAATGTTTTTTTTTATATTTTTGATAATTTTTTGAGAAAATTCAGGCATTTTCCAAGAGAATGATACCAATCTGACCTCTCTATGACAAAAATTAAGGCTGTTAGAGCAATTTAAAAAAATATACACCAAAATGTGCTGGGAAAAAAATAACACCCTGGGGTTAAGGGTTGGAAATTTCCAAATAGCCTGGGGGTAAAAGGGTTAATATGAAATGGGTATCACTAAATTGCAAGAAGTCACCAGGAATCAAAGTTTATATTTACCAAAAGCATATTGAGCACCAAAATGTAAAAAATTACTCATAATTGGTGTGCTTTACCTTCTTTTTCTTCATTGGATATCTCAGAAGTAACCTCATCATAGCCAACAACCCATGTAGATTTTAAGCTCTCTGGATTAATCATTCCACCTTGTTTCCCTATTCGCTCCAGCACAGCTGAGGTGAAGTCAATATAAGCTTCATCTATGCTTGCTCTTTCAACACAATCGCTATAATCACAGAGTACATTAATGACTTCTTTACCAGCATCACGATATCTGAAATGAAACCAAAATTCAACATGAAGTATAAAAATGTAGTCACAAAAATAAGTATAATAATTTAAGAATAGTTCTCTAATAGTGAGAATTTGAAGTATTCAATATTAAAGGGTAGAAACTATACAATTAAGTAATGTTGTACAAATCATTAGAGAGGTATTATTCAAGATAATGTATTAATGGTAAAACTAATAAGTAACGCATCTAAAAGATTGCATTGTTTACAGAACAATTGGTAAAATACATGTAATCAAGAATACCCCAATAATAGATAAAACCAATGATTCACTCCTCAGGGAGTTCATTATTAATAAAAAGGAGATTATCCAGCTCAATAAATTAAAATTGACCCTTACAGAGCTGGCCTGATAAATTTGGAAGGGAAAAATATAACACATATTATAGAGTATATTAAACATGATAAAAATACTTTATAGATTAAAATATAGATAACAAATTGAAAACTTAGATTTTACCTATAAACCTATGCCTCTTAAAAAAAAAATTTCAATCTTAAAAATGTTATTTTCATTATAAAATAAATTTTTGAACATACTTACCCCGTAATTATATACTGTATATAGCTTACGTCCCTACGTCACGGCAGAAAATTCAAAACTCGCGCCAATCGCCGACTGGATAGCCAGGTGTACCACCTGCGCACCCTCCAGTGAGGTACCTGGAACCATTCCATGATTCCTCAGATCTTCCATGCCTCTAGTCTCTAGAGGGGAGGAGGGTGGGAATTTAATTGTATATAACTACCAGGCAAGTATGTTCAAAAAATTTATTTTATAATGAAAATAACATTTTTAAACATAAGACTTACCCAGTAGTTATATATATAACTGATTAACACCTTTGGTGGAGGGTTAGAGACAGCCAATATAGTTGGAATTCTGCTTTAGAGTTAATAAAAACAAGCTTAAGGGTTTGTACCTGTTAAGGAAACTGACTTCAATGATTCTCTGCCTCATTAAATCCGCTTTCCTTATGAGATCCAGCGATCCTCTCAGGGGGCTGAAGATCTTTAGGAGCTGTCAAACCGGTGTACATACCTCTATGTGACAGAGCCTCCTCTAATACCCAGTTCCGGGTGCTCTCAAGGAACAAAATTGATCACCTGACCAAATCAATGATTGCGGAAGACAGTCGCAATCTCCACAAGACAACCATAAAAAACAAATTAAAAGTTCCAAGAGAAGAAAAAGGTAATAGGATTATGGGAATGTAGTGGTGGATCCTTCCCCCACTACTGCACTCGCTGCTACGAATGGTCCCAGAGTGTAGTAGTCCTCATAAAGAGTCTGGACACTTTTCAAATAGTGTGAAGCGAACACAGATTGCTCCTCCAAAAAGGTTGTGTTCATAATGCTCTGCATGGATTTCACTAACTCTCTTGGCTGTTGCCAGACTAACCAAAAAAAGGGTCTTCATTGTGAGGTCCTTAAGAGAAGTTGAGTGAAAGGGCTCAAACCTGTCACTCATAAGGAACTGGTGACGTTGCTTTGATGTATCAAAAGATTTAAGAAGTTCCTGTAGGTCTTTATTATTCGAAAGGTCCAAGTTTCTGTGCCTGAATACAGTTGCTAACATACTCCTGTATCCCTTGATGGTGGATGATGAAAAATTGCGCTTGCTTCGCAGGTATATCAGGAAGTCAGCAATCTGAGTTACAGAGGTACTGGATGAGGAAACAGAGTTGACTTTGCACCATTCTCTAAAAACCTCCCACTTGGATTGATAGCCCTGATGGTCAAAATCCTTCTTGCTCTTGCAATAGCTCTAGTTGCCTCCTTTGAAAAGCCTCTAGCTCTTGTGAGTTTTTCGATAGTCTGAAGGCAGTTAGCTGAAGATTTTGGAGACTTTGATGGTACCTTTCCAAGTGGGGCTGTTTGAGTAAATCTACTCTTAATGGAAGGCTTCTTGGAGTGTCCACCATCCATTCCAGTACCTCTGTGAACCATTCTCTTGAGGGCCAAAAGGGGGCTACTAGAGTCATTCTGGTCCCTTCGCTTGACAACTTTTGTACCACCTTGTAAAGGATCTTGAATGGTGGAAAAACGTACACGTCCAGATTGGACCAATCTAGCAGGAAAGCGTCTGTGTGGACTGCTTCAAGATCTGGCACTGGGGAGCAATAAATCTCTAGCCTCTTTGTCTTTGAGGTCACGAAAAGGTCTATGCACAGGCGACCCCAAAGTCGCCACAGACTCTTGCAAACTTCTTGATGGAGTGTCCACTCTGTGGGTAGGACTTGACCTCTCCTGCTGAGGCTGTCTGCCATCACGTTCTTCTCCCCTTGGATGAACCGTGTAATCAGAACTACATTTCTTTCCTTTGCCCAGATGAGGAGATTCCTTGCCGTCTCGTAAAGGGATATCGAGTGGGTTCCCCCTTGCTTGGCAATGTAAGCCAATGCTGAGGTGTTGTCGGCATTGACCTGCACCACTTTGTTCAGAACTGACCGCTCGAAGCTTCTTAGGGCCAACAGGACTGCTAACAATTCCTTTTGGTTGATGTGGAAGTTCTTCTGAACCTCTGTCCACAACCCTGAAACTTCCAACTTGCCCAGTGTTGCTCCCCACCCAGAGTCCGAGGCGTCAGAACACAACACAAGCTCTGGGTTCTTCTGTTTTAAGGGGTAACATTCTTGAAACTTGTCTGGATTGTTCCACCACTGATGGCAACTTCTTATGGATTCCGTAACTGGAATGCACATCGTCTCTAAATCCTTTTCCCTGTTCAAATGATGATTGAGGTGGAATTGGAGAGGTTGAAGATTCAGCCTTCCTAGAGAGACAAACTGTTCCAACGAGGAGAGGGTTCCCAACAGGCTCATCCACTTCCTCGCAGAACACTTCTGCTCCTTTAGAAAAGATTGCAGTTTCAAGATGGCTTGCTCAGTCCTTAAGGGAGACGGAAAAGCCTGAAAAACTCGACTCTCAATCACCATCCACAAATAGAGTATCTTTTGTGATGGTGTCAGAAGAGATTTGTCCTTGTTGACAAGAAGACCCAATTCTTCTGTTAGTTTCAAAGTTATCTGAAGATCCTTCAGGCAGTGATCGTAAGAACGAGCTCTGAGAAGCCAATCGTCTAGATACAGGGAGGCTCTGATGCCTCTTGAGTGGAGAATCCTTGCTACATTGAGCATAAGTTTCGTAAATATTTGAGGGGCAGTGCTGAGGCCGAAACACAGGGCTCGAAACTGAAACACTTCCCCCTTGAAGACGAACCTCAGATAATGCTTGAAGCTCGGAAGAATGGGGATGTGAAAGTAAGCGTCCTGGAGGTCTAATAAGACCATCCAGTTGCCCTTTCTTACTGCTGCAAGAACTGACTTTGAAGTCTCCATAGAGAACTTCGTCTTTTGGACAAATGTGTTGAGTATACTTACGTCCAGAACTGGACGCCATCCCCCCCGAGTTCTTGGGAACCAGGAACAGGTGGTTGTAAAAACCTGGTGACTGCAAGTCCTGCACCCTCTCTATGGCCCTCTTCTCCAACAAGAGAGACACTTGGAGTTGTAAAGCTTGCCTCTTTGACTCCTCTCTGTATCTGGGAGAGAGATCTACTAGGGTTAAAACCAAAGGAGGTTTCCCTTGTAACCCTCCTTCAGAAGTTCTACTGACCAAAGGTCTGGCCCCCTCATCTCCCACGCTTGCCAGAAGTTGAGTAGTCTGGCTCCTACTGCCTGAAGGCGAAAGCAGTCAGACTCTGCTTCGCCCTGTCCTGAATCCTCTCCTCTTTGCTCTCCTTCCATCGGGCCTAGAGCTACCCCTGCAGGAAGTCTTCCCTCAAAAGGGCTGAGAAAACTTAGGAAAAGGTGTTTCATCCTTTGGTTTGCGGCTAGAGAAGGAGGATGGTAGGACCTTTCTTGCCGTCTTTGAGACCAGATCTTAGGTGGCCTTCTGAGTCAATGCGGAAGAAATCTCTCTAGTCAGATCTTGCGGAAAAAGAGATTAAGACAGAGGAGCATATGAAAATTCCGATTTCTGAAAAGGAGTAACCCCAAGAGACAGAAACGAACACATCTGAGCTCTCTTCTTAAGTATTCCTGCTGCAAAAATTGCTGCCAACTCATTCGATCCGTCTCGCAATACCTTATCCATACTGGACATGATATGGATTAAACTAGAAGAGTCACCTTCTTTAAGAGCAGGAACCTTCTTGTCCAAGGCTCCCAGAGTCCAATCGAGGAAATTGAAAACCTCGAAGGCTCTAAAGACACCTTTGAGAAGATGGTCTAACTTCGAAGTAAACCAGAGAATCTTGGTCTTCCTCGTGGTCGATCGACGGGGAGCGTCTACTAGACTTGAGAAAATTCCCTGGGCAGAGGCAGGAACTCCCAAGCCGAGAACTTCTCCCGTCTCATACCAGATACTAGATCTAGATGCTAGTCTTGTCAGAGGAAACGCGAAGGCTGCTTTCCCTTGGTCTTTTTTGGACTACATCTAGTCTCCTATCATCCTAAGAGCTCTTTTTGATGATCGTAACAGAACCATTCTAGTAAAAAGCGACTTCTTCGACGTCTTCCCAAGTGTGAATTCTGATGGTGGCGAACGTGGAGCAATGGGCACAAAAGAATCTGGAAACTCATTGTTAAAAACTTTCATGAGTTTCTTCAGATCCACTGAAGGATGAAACGACTTAGAGTCTTCTCCTTCTGATAACTCCTCAAACAGTTCGACAGGGGAAAGGTGATCGTCAATGTCTTCCTCTGACAAAGCCCCTTGACGCTCGGGGAAATGCTCGCGATCCAAGCGATCGGAACTAAAGTGTTCTTGATCTCGACTCCTGATTTGACTAAGTTCATCATGAAGTCCAAAGCTTGCATCTTCAAAGTCATGATTCCTTTCTTGACTTTCGTGTAAGGAAGTTCGACGCTCGGTGTCACGTCCCGCATAATGCTCGACATCGCATCCTGCTTGACGTTCAACGCTGCGTACCGCTTGACTCTCGACGTCCTGCCTGGCTGCTCGACGTCGCGTCCTGGAGGACGCTCGACATCACGTCTCGCTGGACGTTCGATGTCCTGTATTGTATGACGCTCGACATCACATCTAGCTGGACGCTCAACGTCACGCTTTTCTGGACGATCTGGAATACGTCTCGTAGGACGTTCAACGCTACGTATAGTAGGACGCTCGACGCCTCGCTCTGGAGGACGCTTGACATCGTGTCTGGCTGAACCCTCGAGTTCAAGTCTTGCTGGACGTTCGAAATCACTTCCTGTAGGATGTTCAACGTCACTTTTATTAGGACGTTCGGCGCCACGCTTTGAAGGACGCTCGACGTCACATATGGCAGGACGTTCGATGTCACGTTTCGCTGGACGTTCAAGATCACGTCCTTCAGGACGTTTAACGTCACGTTTACAAGGACGCTCAGCGCTTCCTGCTGTTGGTCGCTCGGCGTCACGTCTGGTCACTTGACACTCACTGTCACGACTGGCTGCTTGACGCCTGGCGTCATGTTTGGTTGCCTGACGTTTGGGGTCAAAACTATGCCCACTTTCCTTATTAGGAACAGTTTTAGGACATTTAACGGGGGAGACGTCCAAACATTCGTCCCCAAGAGTCTCACAACTCACGCCTTGCGCCACTTGGCGTCCAGAAAGGAAGCTTCCTGACGTTCAGGATCTAGGCACACTACCCTTTTACTGTCTGTAGCTTGGTAGCTTTGCATAAATGAAGTGTCTCTCTGCTGTATCTCTTGTAGCATATTAAGATTCGGGTCAACTTGTTGTGATACAGGGGACGCCCCGGCAATCACAGGTTCGCTCTCCACGCCCCTCAAAGAACGCTTAGAGCGTCCAGAGGGTGAAAACCAATTTGATGGCGGAGGAGGAGCAGGAACCGAGGTCATGCCCGGTTCAGACTACTGCCCAACAACTGGACGATTCTTTAAAGAATCAAACGTCCTAGTAGGACGTTTGGCAGGCGAGCTCTCTTCAGTGGAAGGAAAATGCTCTGGACGTCTCCAATGGCTACAACCAAGAGTTGCGGTGTCCTGGTAGGACGCTGGTTGACTTTATTCATTTTCCTCTTAAGAGGTCTGGACGCTTGACGCCAGCCTCTTTTAGGTACTGCAGCATCTAAGGATGATAAAACCACCTTAACCTCACCTTTCCTATGGGGAGGGCGAACGTCCTGGGTAACGTCAACAGGTACGCTCGAGGGGACGTCTGCTCGGGAGCTAAAGCCTCTCGTTTCCTTTCGTCGTTTGACATTCCATCTCCCAGGGGTTGGGGAGCTTGGAAGAGGTCTAAGACTAGGAGAACGACAAGCCCGAGCAGGCGCACCCTCCACTGCATTAAATAAGTTCACTGCACTTCTAGCACTGTCACCTTTTAACTGCTTCACATCGGACATTAATTGCGTTTAGTCTGCAGCGAAAGATTCAACCTTTGCGCCCAAAGCTTGAATAGCCACCATCATAACTTTAAGCGTAGGCTCATTAGCAGTAACCGTAGTGGGATCAGAAACTACCACTACAGGGGAAGGAATAGGTTCGGTGACATGGGAAGAGGAAAAGTCTCTGGAAGAACGAGAAGAACTACGTCTCGACTTATCTCTTTCTAGTTTACGCGTATAGAGGTCAAACTCTAGCCACTCTTTCTCAGATAATAGAATGCATTCGTCACACCTATCACCCAACTCACATACTTTACCTCTGCATTTAACGCAGAGCGAATGTGGATCAATTGAGACCTTAGCCAAACAGGTCTTACACCCACTCACACACACTAAAAGTTAAAGGGGGGGTGGCCATTTTGAAAAATTTGTTAGAGAGATCAACAAGCAAGGGTCAAAATATCAAAATCCAAAAGTAAATCTAGAATATCCAATAGAAAATCCAAACAAGCGAGAGTCAAAACCAAATTATTGTACATCACCAAAGTAAACAGCAATAATATCAAGTAATTAGCAAGTAGAATATCCAATGATGTCGCCGCTAGCGCCAGCAGGGAAGATCTGAGGAATCATGGAATGGTTCCAGGTACCTCACTGGAGGGCGCGAAGGTGGTACACCTGGCTATTCAATCGGCGATTGGCGCAAGTTTTGAATTTTCTGCCGTGACGTCAGGGACGCAAACTATGTATATAACTACCGGCTAAGTCTTATGTTTAAAAATGGAAATTCTCAGAATCTGATAAAAGGTCTGACAAAGTTTTTAGACCAAAACATATAATTTCATCTTCTAAGATATATGTTGTATGGTTAAAACAGTGTCACAGTCACTGCACTTGGGAACTCTTTCGTGAGGTGTGCATATTAACATAGTAAAAATAATAATGCTGTAATTTTGTTTTTCTTTGACTGCACAGACATAAAATACAAAATTCATTACCTTGTAAGATCAGCCTTCCCCCGATTGACTGGAACTGTGACTAACTGAATATCAGGACACTTGCTGCGGGCTTCATCCCCTCTCATACCCCTTTTCACCCCAAAAGCTCGAGCTTCATAATTCACAGCTATAATCCTGGAATCATAATAAAAAACCAGCAACGTTACTAATAAAATTTATATGATTAAGAAATTTTAGAGATTTAGTTTCTTGAAAAACTAAAACATCCAAAGAGGCATTTTAAAAGTACACGTAAAAGGCTCGCATGTAAAAAAAAATTCTTCTAAGAATGATTTCTATTAATGTTTATAAATTTTTCTAAGAAATTAAATCAAATGCCTATAATCTTAAAAATCTCAAGTCACCAGAATCTGAAAGGAGTGAAATTCTATGATGCTGTACATCCATTCAGATGAAGAATGAACTTACCCTCCACCTTTCCATGCATTGTACTGTACCACAGCAGCAGGTAGTCCTTTGATATGTGGATAATGACGCTCCTCGACCTGTACATAAAAGCAGTCCATATCTAACAACACTACAAGTCTGTCCGTCATTTTGTCTAGTTCGCCGAGATAAATCTGTAACAGTACAATAAAGACATTTTAAGATAAAATATTACAGTACTCTTTTATTCTAAGTCCTTTTCAGTCAAACAGTAGAGGACCATTCACTTATGATTTCATGTAAACAAAATATAAGAAATTTTTGTTATAAATTATTAAATTGTCCCTTAAAAACAATAAACAATAGGTTCCCTGTACAGTAAAAAAAAACTTACAAGCATTTATTCTAGTTACACTCTTAATATCCTGAAGACACTGATCAACAGGTTGTGCCAAACATCATCTTAAACTAACAAAATAGTCATCAGCATCAGTGAGAAACCCCCTATTAATAGCTCCTCATCTCTTTTTAGTGTTAACTTTTAGCTTCTGTCAGTGGATCATCCTAGAGGGGTACCAATCAGAGTAGCTACAGAAAAATTATCCACATGCAAAACAATACTACTGTAATTACAGGTACCTTAAATTTTGTATTCACATATAGTATGTCAAATTTCTTTTTTGAAAAGAAGCAAATGGCATTATCATCATCATTCAAGTTATTCATGTTAGCTCTTCCCTTTACGGCGTTTGTAATTTCATCTCCAAACTATAATATAACCCTGATTCTTTAAATTCTAATGTCAAGCTATAGAAGATCCTCTTTAATTTTCTTTGTCTGTGCCGATGTTTTTATTGCATAGAGTAGTACAGCCTCCTTAGAGACCGGAGAACTCGAACCACGTTCCAAGGGGGAGGTTTCAATTCCAACTGAGGAACTGAAAGGCGCATTTCCTCCTGCAAATACACGAGGAACTCCGCTATTGCTAGATTAGTGGCATCGAGAGGAGAGATACCCCTTCCACGACACCAAGGACTTCCGAAGGTATCCAGACATCCTATTCGTAACCTGTTGCAAAAAGGGATTTTGACGAAGGAAAAATCTATTTCTGGGGAGAGACCTGTGACGCCCGGTGAAAAGGGTCCTTCTTTACACTTTTCTAATATAAATCTTCCAAATATACTAGAGAAAGATAAAAGCATGGAATGCAGAGGTTACTACCCTCGCGCGATCACCTTGTGGGTGTCGTGTATTTAACAAGGGCGTGTGAAAACCACTATTCACAGGCTGTCTTCGTTGCAAAGTTAGCGCTTCTTGGTGGATGTTAACGTGTGGTTGTCTGAGTAGATCGTGTCGGGGAGGGAATGATTTTGAGGGCTCCGCTAGGAGCTGCAAAAGGTTCGGAAACCATTGCGCATGATGCTATAGCGGAGCTATGAGAGTCATTGATAGGTTGACCGATGTTCTGGCCTTGTTGAGAACCCTTCTCATCAGACAGAATGGGGGAAAGAAGAAAACGTTGATATTGTCCCACCATTGTTGGAATGCATCTTGCCAGAGAGCCTTGGGGTCTGGAACTGAGGAGCAGTACAGCAGGAGCCTGAAGTTCAGGGCCGTTACGAACAGATTCACCGTCAGAGAACTTCACAAAGTCAGGACTTTGTTGGCTATTGGATGATCAAAAGACCATTCGGTACCCACTGTCTGTGATGCTCTGCTCATATTGTCGGTGAGCACATTCCTTTTGCCTGGAATGAAGCAGGCTGATAATGGCACAGAGTGGACTTTGGCCCATCTCAGTATCTCTATTGCTAGATGGTATAGGGGCTGCAAAAAGTACCTCCTTGTTTGTTGATATAAGCCACTACTGTGGTGTTGTCGCTCATCACCACCACTGAGTGGCCCACCAGAAACTTATGAAACTGTTGAGGGACCAGAAAGACGGCCTTCATCTCGGCTGAGAAGATCTACACCCTTCCACACGTTCTTGTCTGCCACCCACCACTTGAGGTCCGTCCGTTCCTCTGGTCCCACGGGGATCAGAATGTCCGGGGAATCGAAGGCCTGATATCGACTGGACTTCAGACGCCACTGGAGCGATTGAATTTCAAGGCGGCCATTAGGAACTAGACAGGCCAGGGATGATAGGTGTCCAAGGAGACATTGCCACTTCTGGGCTGGGAGCTCTTCTTGTCCGCGTAAGGGTCTTGCAACCTTTCTCAGCCTCATTATCCAGTTGTCTGATGGGAAGCCTTTGTGGAGATTGGTGTCTAAAATCCTTCCTAGGTATACTAGTCTGAGTGGGAAGCAGGGAGACCTTCTCGAGGTTTACCATGATCCCCAGATCCTGGCAATGCCTCAGAGGCTTGTCTCAGTGTTGAAGGGTTTCCACTGAGTCTGCTAGGATCAGCCAGTTGTCCAGATAATGGAAGAGACCGATGCCAATCCTGTGAGCCCAGGGTGAAACTAGGGCGAACACTCTGCTCAAGATTTGGGTTGCTGTGGAAAGACCGAAGCACAGCACCCTGAACTGGTATATCCTGTTGTCTAGGCTGAATCTCAGATACTTCCTTGGAGACGGATGGATTGGGATCTGGACGTATGCGTCCTTTAAGTCCAGTGTGCACATGAAGTCTTGTGGTCTTACCACTTGTCTGACCATGTCTGCTGTCTCCATTCTGAACGAAGTCTGTTTGACAAACTTGTTCAGAGCCGAGGTCGATGATGGGTCTCCAGCTTCCAGATGCCTTTTCCACAAGAAAGAGTCGACTGAAGAAGCCTGGGGAGTCGTCGACGACCTCCTGGATTGATTGATTGATTGATTGAAAGTTTTCTGGCATCCTGACATCTAAGGTCATTGACGCCGATACCATTTACTGTATATGAAAATTAAAAGCAAATTCAATTAAAACCATAAAAATTAAGAAGTCATTACAATGGTTAAATAGTTTTCAGAAGACCTGCTTCTGAAATAAATCTAAAAATTCCGCTCGCATAGTAAGACACATCATGTCCAAGAATCTTGGCAAGGATAAACCTGCCATCCTCACCTCGAGCCTCAAACAGATATCTATTTCTTAAGTTAGTAAAATTAGGGCATTCGGTCAACAAATGCCTCACTGTTAAAGGTACTAAGCAGTCCTCGCAATACGGTTGGTGTTGGCCCTTCAGCAGAAACTCATGTGTCAACCGTGTGTGACCAATACGGAGACGACAAAGAGTCGTCTCCCATTTTCGGGGAATCATGTTATACCTCCAAGGTGATATGATATTTGTTACTTCCCTCATTTTATTGCCATCTTGACTATCCCAGTGCTGTTGCCATTTATCACATACCAATTTCTTGATGTAAGGTAGATGACCTCCTGGAGAGCGCCCTTCTCGAACATGGTCTGGACTTCATCCCGAAGTGCCAGCCCCTTTGCTGATCCCATCGCAAAGGAGTCTATTGTCACTGGATCCATGACCCAGGGAGGGAGAGACGAGATGAAAGGGATGCGATACCCTGAACGAATCACAGAGAACGTCCAGGGATCAGCCCTTTGCTGTTACCACCTATACAAGCAACTTTGTAGGCATACCAGTAATGGTGGACAATCAGGGGGATTACTTGTTCTAGTTTTTGCAGCCACGGCCTCTCCCTCTAGGATGCTTCCCTCCTCGAAAGGACTTATTGCCTTTCTGGTCTTTGATTGGAAAGGACTTCTCTGACACCTCTTTCTTCGCTGCCGCTTTGTTTGTCGAGGCTTTAGGCTAGCTGGGCTGCGGAGCTTGAGGTATGTAGGACCCTATGAAAGAGAGAGTTCTAGAGGGGCTTTATCCACCTTTCTGCAGCCAGCTTGATTTCCCTAGGCTCAAACAAAGAGGAACCCCCCCCCACCCCCCACCCCCCGAGAGGAATTCCTGAGCCCTACGATCCCGGCATTAGGGACTTGGTGATGGAACCTCTCATATACCAAGTCCATGCGTTTGAGGATGGTGTTGGCCCACAAGTTCACCACTTGATGGGCCAGGAACTCAATAGCCTTGGTACCTAAGAAGAGGAACGTTTCCATCGCCTTCCTGGTATTTTCCTTGAAAAAATCCTCTGCCCGTACCAGGATTCCAAAGGATCCTAAGCACAGATCCAGCCACGAAGTAGCCAGCATGGCATACTTTGCGATCTTTTCTTGGTTAAGTATCTCCGCCACTGAGAACGTGACCTGATGGCCGGAAAGTCTCTCTAGAGAGACCCCCTTAGTCAGTTCCTCCAAGGAATGATGAAGAGGAAGAGCTAGTAGAGGCTCCTCTGCTGGACGAGCTTGGCAGATGATCCTGATGGAAGGGAGGAGGAGAACTCGGAGAGCTGAGAGGCGATTTTATGTCGGGCAATCTTCAGGCCCTGAGACCAAGGCAGGGCTGCGCTGGACATAGTGGGCTTTTGAGTGCCAAAGACACTGTTTAAGACTGTGTCTTTGCCCTCCTGAGGAGCCAACTCTGGGTCAGACAACCCTTGAGGGTCCTCATCAGAGTCAGAACGTGCCCAAAGGCGTGTTCAGACATCTGCTCTCCTCCATCTACCAACGGGAACTCGTTTCGGGGTGGGTCATCAAACTCAGGATGGCTGACTGTCCTGACCCCCTCTGCAGGTCCAAAGGTCCTCGGAGAGGACTTAGGCAACGTCTTGGAGTCCTTAGACTCCTTAAATGGAGGAAGGTGAGATTTTCAGCATTGAAGGCCTGGATGGTTTGGCTTTCCTGGAGAGCTCTGAGGCAGTGACACTATTGTCATGGGGAAGGTCCTCCTTCAATTATAGTAGGGGGGAGTCTGGAATGGACTCCTCATCATGTGATACTCTTGGCAGCAATGATGAAGAGCCAAGAGAACAGAGGGACGAAGAACCGGAGAGGTTCGACCTTGTCCTTGACGGCCTAATTGGTGTTAGCTTTATCCTTGATGACACTGAAACCTCAGGAACTCCTCTCTTCCCTTTCAAGGGGGAGAGAGCCGAGGTCCCTTGCTGTGCATCAACTGGAACCGAAGGTCGTGGAGGGTTCTCAGGATCTTCCAAGGAATGAGCTGAAAGGGCAGGTCCAAAAGCCTGCATCACTGCCCTGACGACGGCTCCGAACCATGGCTGTCTGATGACACTGTCTGACAAATCCCCTGAAAAGAAGGAAGCTGAAGGTTCCCTTTGAAGATTCTTGTCTAGCGCTGAAGATTTACTCTTAGGGTCTGCCTTGGGAGCTGGTAACTTTGGGATCTTGAATTCCCCTAGATTGCCCCTCTCCTCCATCATCGCCGGTCGTACTGATATGCGTTTGCGGGAAGGAGAATGGGGCGACGGTGACCTGTCGAGAGGAATTCTGGTTTTTCTCAGAGAGAGGACCAATGTTCTGGGGGACAACGACCTACCTTTCCGCTCCTGCTACTTTCCTCTGTGTCTTAGAGGCCTGCAGTGACTTCTTGAAAGTTGAAGGATGATGGTGGCTGCTGTCTTTTGCTTTAAGCTCTACCTGTTGAGCAACCTTAGGTTGTTGAAGCATTCTCTGTTTCTGCGTTGGCGAGCATCTCAGAGTTGGAAAGCGTTGCCACGATGGAGACAGCTGATGCGGTTGAGAGCGTTTGAGAATGGGAGAACGCTGATAAACAGGCGATCAATGACACGTTGGCGAGCTGGCAATCGCTGGCGAGATGGTGAATGTCGACACATAGGAGAGCGCCGACGCGTGGGCGACAGCTGATGCTTCGGAGAGCTATGGTGCAGCACTGAATGCTGATCTGCCGACTAGAGTTGATGCGGCGAACGTTGACAAGCGCTATGAACAGGAAACTCTGCAGGCGCTTTACGCGACGCTGGGCTGTTGTCTATAGGATCGTCAGCTGGCGAACGCCATTTTGATGCGACGAGTTGCTTCAAGAAGTGAAGTGCGGGAACGAGACACGTTTGTCGCCGATGGTCGGTAGGAGGATGATGGTCAGCAACCTCGGGGCGAGCAGGCAAAGGACAACCGGGCGATTGGCGAGAGGTAGGATGACAGGAACCAGGAGACTGAGCAGGAGGTCAGCGAGTACGCAATCGGTGAAACAATGGTTGACGAGCAGCTGGTCGATGATCAGGAGACGGAATGTGCATTTTAAAAGGGCGAACATCCTCTAAAGGAGATCATGAGCGATCCTTCGGCGGGAAGTCACGAACTGAAGTTCGGTGACGAGCAGCAGAGTCGGCAGGAGAAGGTCCGAAGGCAGGTGAAGGTCGAGAACAAGGTGAAGACTGACCTGAAGGCTCCGAGGCGGAGGAGGGTAGCGGGGACGAAGCTGACGAGCCAGCGAGATGTCTCTTCCCTGAAAGCGAAGTAACATCTCTAAGGCGAAGAAGTGGACAGGAATGGCGGGGTCTACGAAGATGAAAACGCCCCATGGGGGCCGGTGAATCAGCAAGCCTACCATCAGCCGCATCAGCAGTCCTCTGAAGAGGAGTCTCTATGAGTGAACTCCCTTGAGAGGGAGAAACACTCGCAGGAGAGACATGCCTAGGACTTTGCCCCCGGCATTAGATCACTTGTTGTGCAGCCACCACAGGACCAATAGAGAAGGTTTCCATGCTCCTGTGGGTTACGTCTTTCAGGTAGTGGGCTGTGAAGGTCGTCTGACACTTCCACACGCCCACTTGCAATACCTGTGCCACATAAAAATTCTTCTTGAACGCCAGAGATGTTGCGATGCCGCTGACGTCATGAGCTCTGGGTCGGTTGGACATAAAAGGATCTGGATATAGAGCGTATTCAATTACTTTCCTTATCCAGGAGGAAATAGTATTCCTCGTGACCCTCCTCTTGACCTTCCCCGTGCTGACAAAAAGTGCTCGTACACGTGGGGCGAGCTTTTGCAGTTCTTCATAAGTAACACCTCAGACTCCTTACTGGACATAGTAAAAGTTGGTCTGGATTTTCGGTTACAGAACGAAGACTCTCTATCCGAAATGGGCCGAACCTGGAGTCCGGCACACCCGAGTTTTGAGTCTTAGCTACGAACTCAGGGATGTAGTTGAGGATTATTTTCCCCCATCTCCTAGAGTGGGAGACATCAGCAGATGGACCATGAAGTTCGCTGACTCTCTTGGTCGAAGCCAGAGCGAGCAGGAACACCGTGTTCCAAGTGAGGTGGCGATCGGAGGCCTGGCGTAGTGGTTCATACAGGAAGCCCTTCACAGACCTGAGGAGCCGAACCACTTTCCAAGGGGGAGGTCTTAGTTCTGCCTGGGGACAAGTAAGCTCGTAACTGTGTATGAGCAAAGAAAGTTCCAACGAGAAGGAAATATAGACTCCTTTCAGTCTAAAGCGAGCCTCAAGGCTGAGCGGTAGCCTTTGACTGCCGAGACGGAGAAGCATTTCTTCCCGAAGGTATACAAGAAACTCCGCTATACAGTAGTTGGAACAGAGGCATCGAGGGGAGAGATACCCCTTCCACAACACCAACCACAGAAAACTGACCACTTCGCCTGGTAGACTGCCTCTGTGGATCTCCTGAGGTGTCCAGCCATTCTTTTCGCAACCAGTTGCAAAAAGCCTCACTGTGTGAGGAGGTGCTGGATAGTCTCCAGGCGTGAAGTCGAAGCGAAGCTACGGCTTTATGGAAGATGTTGGCATGTGGTTGTTTGAGGAGGTCCTGGTGTGGAGGAAGCTCCCTCGGGATCTCCGTGAGGAGATGCAGAAGGTCCGGGAACCATTCTGCGTGATGCCATAGCAGAGCTATGAGGGTCATTTGCAAGTTGTTGCTTGCTCGTACCTGGTTGAGGACTTTTCTCATCAGATAGAACGGGGGAAATGCGTAAGGGTGCAGGTTTATCCACTGTTGTTGGAAAGCATCTTGCCAAAGAGCTTGGGGATCCTGGACTGGGGAGCAGTACAACGGGAGCCTGAAATTCAGGGCCGTTGCGAAAAGATCCACATTCGGGGAACCCCACAAAGTCAGTACTTTGTTGGCTATCAGAGGATTCAAAGACCACTCGGTGCCAACTATCTGAGTCGCTCTGCTCAGCTTGTCTGCTAGCACATTCCACTTGCCCGGAATGAAGCAAGCTGATAGTCACCGAGTTGTCCTCTACCCATCTGAGTATCTCTACTGCAAGATGGCACAGCTGCTGCGAAAAGGTACCGCCCTGTTTGCTTAGATAAGCTACTACCGTGGTGTTGTCGTTCATCAACACCATGGAGTGCCCCGCCAGGACCTGGTGGAACTTTTTGAGGGCCAGAAAGGCTGCCATCATCTCCAAGAGATATATGTGCTGGTATCTTTCTGATTCGGACCATTGGCCGGAGATGTAATGGCACAGCACGTGAGCCCCCACCCTTCTTTTGATGCATCCGAAAAAAGCATCAATTCCAGGGGAGAGACTAGAAGATTGACCCTTTGCAGAGGTTCGGCTCCGCCAGCCACCACCTGAGGTCCGACTGTTCCTCTAGCCCTATGCAGACTAGGTGATCCCGGGAATCTGAGTGTTAATTCCACTGGGATTTTAGTCGCCACTGGAGGGATCTCATCCTGAGGCGACTGTTGGGGACCAGTCGGGTCAGGGAAGAGAGGGGACCGAGAAGGCGAAGCCAATACTGCGCCGGGAGCTCTTCCCAACTGAGGAAGACCTGTGCTATCTCCCTCAGTCTCTGGATCCTTTCGTCTGATGAAAACGCTTTGTGCCTTAGGTTGTCTAATTGCATGCCTAGGTATACCAGTTTTTGAGAGGGGAGCAGTTGAGACTGCTCGAGGAATACCACAATCCCCAGATCCTGGCAAAATCTTAGAAGCTCGTCTCGGTGGCGGAGAAGGGCAGCCTCCGAGTCTGCCAGAATCAGCCAGTCGTCCAAGTATCTTAGGAGACTGATGTCGACTCTGTGAGCCCAAGATGATACTAGGGCGAATACTCTCGTGAATACCTGGGGTGCTGTGGAAAGATCGAAACACAGTACTGTACCCTGAACTGGTAATGCTTACCATTGAACATGAATCTCAGATACTTCCTGGAAGACGGGTGAATTGGGATCTGGAAGTATGCGTCCTTTAGATCTAGCGTGCACATGAAGTCCTGGGGTCTGATCGCTTGTCTGACTGTGTCAGCCGTCTCCATCTTGAAAGGTGTCTGTTCGACAAACCTATTCAGGGCCGAGAGGTCGATGACTGGTCTCCAGTCTCCAGACGCCTTTTTCACAAGAAAGAGTCGACTGTAGAAGCCTGGGGGACCCGTCGAGGACCTCCTGGAGAGCGTCCTTCTCCAACATGGACTGGACTCCTGCCTTGAGGGCAAACTCCTGTGCGGATCCCTTCGCACAGGAGTTCGATGGAATCAGCACTCGAGTCAGTGGAGGGAGAGAGAGCGATACGATACCCTGAACGAATCACCTCAACGGTCCAGGGTTCGGCCCCGTGATTAGGCCACCTCTGCCAGCGGCTTTGCAGGCATCCCCCCACAGGTGGGAAAATGGGAGGATTGCCTGTGTTATTGGGACCAGCCTCGGCCAGACCCCTTCTTACCCTTTCCTCCACGAAAGGACTTTTTGCTGTGAAAGGCCTGCTTTGCACCCATTTTACCCTGCTGTTTTGGGTCTCTAGCCCTTTTCGGTTGGGGGGTTTTGCTGTGCTTTCTGCTGTGGCTGAGAGGGGTAAGGTCTAGCTGTTAAGACCTTTTGGATGAGGGAGTCCTGACTGGACTTCTCCCCCTCTCTGCCACCCGCTAGACATCCTCGGGATGGAACAAAGAATTGCCCTCGAAAGGAGCATTTCTGAGTCTCGCTACTTCGGCCTGAGGGAGATGTCTATGGAACTTGCCTATGACGGCATCTCTCCTCTTCAGGATAATGTTGGCCCAAAGGTTCACTACCTGATATGAGAGGAACTCGATGGCCCGAGTGCCAGACAATAGGAAAGTCTCCAAAGACTTCCAGGCGGACTCCCAAGACAAGTCTTTAGACGGCATCAGTTGTCCTAAGGATCCTAGCCAGAAATCCAGCCACAAAGTAATCTGCAAGGCATATTTCGCCACCTTCTCCTGGTTTAGGATTTCAGAGGCCGAAAAGGAGACTGGAAGTCCCGTAAGTTTCTCAAAGGGGGTGGCCTTCGAGAGTGCCTCTATAGAGTGGTCGAAAGGCAGCGTTAGAAGAGATTCCCCGAGGATCTCGTAGTACCTCCTCTGAAACACATACAGAGGAGGTAGGAGCTTGGAGGTTGGGCTGGAGCGGAGAGAAGAGGTGGACCCAGTTGCCTGGGACACTGCCTTCTATTTGGCACTCTTCAACCCCTTTGACCAGGGCAAAGCTGCACTGGTCCTATGAGGTTTCTGAGTGCCATAGAACTGGTCAAGGACCGTTTCTTTTCCATCTAGAGGGGCTGCCGATGGATCTGGAAGTCCATTGATGGAACGGATGCAGGCTAGGACCTGCCAGAAGGCGTGTTCCGACTCCTTCCTCTCATCATCCGTAAGCTTAGGGCTAGCAGCTGTTGGCAGAGCGTCGTCCTCGAGATCGCTCTGCCCTTTCATGTCCGAACTCTCATCCATAGGAGCCCGGTGTGGGTCGAAGTCATCAACTGGATAGACTGGGGATAGGGAGACTGCTGAGGAGGTGCTCGCTTCCGGCTGCCTGGGAGGCAGTGAGGAAGGAAGCCTGGCCGAGGATTTGGGGATGGTGAACAAATCCTTCGGTTCCCTCCCACAAGGCCACAGGTCCTCTGTCTCCAAGGGCCTAGAGGACTCCGTCGGCTTACAGGTGGAATGTAAGTCCGTAGCCGTATGGGGTGAGTCCGGTCGCAGGTCGTGCCTCCTTAGACACTATCTCGACCGGTAAAGGGCAAAAGGAGTCTCCATAGGAAGTAACCCTATCCTCCTTGGGGGGGCAAAGGACGAATCCTTTCCTTTTCCCCTTTGTTCTGGCCTGTGGCATCATGGACTGCAGGGGGCTACCCTAAGGTTCATGCCTAATCTCCTTCAGGGGCCTTTTGCAAGGGGATGACTGTCTCCCCTTGCCAGAAGGACCCGCCTGTGCGGGATCTTCCGAAATCCTCCTAGGATCGGAGGGAGAAGAGAACCCTGGGAAGAGAGGAGGCTATAAGGGGATCCTAGGTGTGTCACCTATGGACTGGGAGCGGGGAACGACTCCTTTCATGGCTTGGTGCATTACACTGAATAAGGTGCTATGCCACGGGGGGTCACGGGCTCCTGAGGAACTAAGGGGGAGGTCCTTAGGAAAGAACTGCTCCCTGGGATTAGGAACCTGGGCAGGTTTCCTAACCCTCTTGTCTGAAGGAAGCTTCCCTACAGGCAAGATCGGCACAGGCCTACCCTTAGGGATAGGATCTGGGCTCGGTCGCGCAGGTGACTGTTGTCTCTGTTGAGGCCTAAGGGGCTTGAGAGAGTGATTGTGAGCGCCAAGATGGTCGTGCGCTCTTGCGCCAAACTGTTGGTAGGTGGAAGGGTGCTTGTGCGCCCGCCCTTCCCGATTGCGCGCATCTTTTTCGCGCTCGTGGCGTGCATGAGGTTGTTCGCGCACCTGGCGCACATAAGGTTGCTCATGCGCATGGCACACATAAGGTTGCTCACGCGCATGGCGCGCATTATGTTATTCGCGCATGGTGCGCAACCGGTTGTTCGAACGCATGGCGAGCAAGAGGATGTTCGCGCATATGGCGCGCCATAGGGTGAACCCAGGTGCCATGTTCACCATTTTGTTTGCGCGCACCAAGTCAGTCGTAAGCGCCAATTTGGCCGTGCACGCCAACTTGGTTGTGCGCGCCAGAGCTCTCAGGTTGGTGAGAGAACTCGCTGCAATGCTCACCTGAAGGTTCACGATAGCTTGTAATGTGTGAGCGCAAACGATCAACACAACAAGAGTTTGAAAACTCTCTGTCATGAAAAGAATGACTATGGTCACAAGAACCTGAAAGTTCAGCGTGAACTGTGTTGCGCGAACCCGAAGGATCAACGCAACGAGAAACCGAAGTTTCTCTGTCACGATACACCGAAGTGTTATTATTATTATTATTATTACTTACTAAGCTACAACCCTAGTTGGAAAAGCAGTATGCTATAAGCCCAGGGGCTCCAACAGGGAAAATAGCTCAGTGCGGAAAGGAAAAAAGGAAAATAAAATATTCTAAGAAGAGTAACAACAATAAATATCTCCTATATAAACTATAAAAACTTTAACAAAACAAGAGGAAGAGAAATAAGATAGGAGAGTGTGCTCGAGTGTACCCTCAAGCAAGAGAACTCTAACCCAAGACAGTGCAAGGCCATGGTACAGAGGCTATGGCACTACCCAAGACTAGAGAACAGTGGTTTGATTTTGGAGTGTCCTTCTCCTAGAAGAGCTGCTTACCATAGCTAAAGAGTCTCTTCTACCCTTACCAAGAGGAAAGTGGCACTGAACAATTACAGTGCAGTAACCCCTTGGGTGATGAAGAATTGTTTGGTAATCTGTGTTGTCAGGTGTATGAGGATAGAGGAGAATATGTAAAGAATATGCCAGACTATTCAGTGTGTATGTAGGCAAAGGGAAAATGAACCGTAACCAGAGAGGAGGATCCAATGTAGTACTGTCTGGCCAGTCAAAAGACCCCATAACTCTCTAGCGGTAGTATCTCAACGGGTGGCTGGTGCCCTGGCCAACCTACTACCTGTTAGCGTGACTAAAGTTACGAGAGCCCAAGGGTTCAGTGTAACTCAGGTTACGAGACCCCGAAGGATCAACGCAACGAGGAACCAAGATTCCTCTATCACGAGATCCCGAAGGATCAACGTGACTGACGGTACGAGAACCCGGAGGTTCGTTACCGTCGTTATGAGAGCCCGAAGGTTCAGCGTAACAGAAACCCAAAGGTTTCAAGTCGCGAGAGCCCGAAGGTTCAGCACGATGGAGACCCAAAGGACTCCTGCTGTCATGAGAACCCGCAGGATCAACATGACGAGAGCCCAAAGGCTCACGATCACGCCAGCCCAAAGGGTGATCGTCACATGACTCCGAAGGGTTAAAGTGAGGAGAACCAGCAGGTTCAAAAAGACATCCCCTCACAGCCAAAGGAGGAGAACGTCCGAGGTGGAGAGGGGTTACTCACACCTCCACTCTACGAACCTCCGGAGAGGAACATTCAACAGACTATGTCCGAGGGGGAG
This sequence comes from Palaemon carinicauda, assembly GCF_036898095.1. Classification (NCBI taxonomy): domain Eukaryota; kingdom Metazoa; phylum Arthropoda; class Malacostraca; order Decapoda; family Palaemonidae; genus Palaemon; species Palaemon carinicauda. The sequence goes on from NC_090742.1 coordinate 22,767,359, forward strand.
ACTGATTAAGGTCTACAGATAATTCCTCCACAGGGGAGGAGAGTTCACCCAAAGGAGAACTACGCTTATAACAAGGTTCTCTTTCCGCCCCTGGAGTTGAACCTAAAGCGTAAGGAGATTGCTGATGCACAGAGGCAATCTTCTCTCGCGAACGATAGATATGTTCCCCCGAAGGGAAAGATTGCCTTGGAGAGAGCCCTGCCACCGCCCCTGGTGGGATAGCTAACTCCTCGGTGTCGGAACCAGACTCTCGGCCTGACCGACGGGCAACAGCGCCTGCGCCCAGAAGAGGAGGATCGACCTCCGCAGAGGAAGGAGATGACCCTTTGGAGGAGTTCGAGGAGAACTTCCTTCGTAGAGTTCGAGGAGAACTTCCTTCGTAGAGTTCGAGGAGAACTTCCTTCGTAGGGGGACCATCGACGCCCAGCGATGGCCACAAAGACAAGGTCTGGAAAAGAACAGGCGCTCCCAGGGGGGAAGAGAAGGAGCTGACTCACTAGGGGAGCCGCCACCTTCGTCTATTCCACAGGGTTGACCTGGAGTCACAAGCCCTGCGCTACTGCTCGACCGTGCCCCGGGAGGGCCTGGTCGAGGATTAGCTTCAGGCAGAGATTTGGGAGTAGAGGAAGCAGAAGCCCGCGATTTCTTCGATTTCGAGGAAGACCCCGAAAGCAAAGATTTGTGTTTAGACTACTTCTTACGCGCAAACCTCTCACACTAGGAGGCAGGCTACTCCCTACACTCGGAACAGGTGTTGTACCGCGAACACTAAGTTCCCCGGCAAGCCGGGCGTAAAGGGTGCGAGTCCGTCTCCACGGACGACATGAAGGTGCCGCAGCGGCGGCTTCAATCCCAGGACATGTCCACATAGCGGGACAATAACCAAACACACACACCGATACACACAAAAGAAAAAGGAAAAGTAATAAAGTCAAGCCAAAAGCAAAAGTGATTACTCAACCGCCGACAGGTATGAGTGAGCGGGGTAGCTAGTCTACTCCAAACCCCCACTAAAATTGTCTTGGCTGGTTTTCAGCATTGCCGAAAGTCCATCCATCCAGCCATCCATATACCAAGGCACTTCCCCCAATTTTGGGGGGTAGCCGAAAGTAATACCCTATAAATAGCGAAGGTTTGTATCCGTGTCGGAACAATTTAGTTTTCGAACATGGTTTTCAGCATTGCCAAAAGTAATACCCTATAAATAGCGAAGGTTTGTATCTGTGTCGGTACAATTTAGTTTTTGAACATGCTTCTGGAATGAATTACTGTATGTTTCGTCTCCAAGGTACTACTTTACTGTCACCAACTAACTACTGTGATGTTTTCTACTGTATATCTAAGGTATAGATTCTTTCAAACTTACCTATTTGTTACAAATTTCACCCTTTTCTCAATTATTTAATAAAACAATCTTCATATTCACTTCAGTATGATACTGCATGAAAGTATCATCTACAGCAATGAAGAATTTTAAAGCAAATTATCATTGATAATTTGGAAATCATCACTACTTGATGTCCTTTGGCTTGACGACCCTTGCAATATTTCTTCCCAGACCTGTATTGATCGTTCAGATGATAAAACCTTTGTATCACCAAATTCTTTCCTTAGTCTATCAACTCCCACATCTGGCAGAACAAAGTCGTCACTTGAATCTGAGGAAGACGAGGAAATGCTCAAACTGACATGAGTTTCCAAAGATACATTAAAAGCACTGCTGTCAAATAAATCAGGGGATCCACATCTAAATCTTTTAAATTCACTATCAGAGTTAACACTGAGCCCTGCAGCCAACGTATCACCTCTTCGAGTTGCTTGACCCACTTCAGTCTTCACATTTTTCAATTTCTCTATTCGAAGTAATTCCTCCTTTTTACTCAATCTACTTGGAGATTCAGCATTATCTGAAACAGTTCTTCGATCCTCTTGTTTAAGCATTACACTGCCTTGCTGATAACAGAGTAGGAGTAAAAAAAATTTGATGAATCACAGATGAATCTTGATAAACTCTGAAAAAAATACAAGACAATGTTCTCAGTCATTAAGGTGATAAACTACTTTATCTAATCTAATAATCAAGAATACAGTAGCAGTTTTGAATGGACAAGTATATACAGTAACACGACCACAATAATTAAAGAACAAATAAAATAAGTAGGATTTATAAGAATAAAATAAAATCACAGTATACTGTAATTATTTCTAACCATGAAAGCATATTCTTGACCTTTAAAAAAACAACATTCAAAATCAAAAAGAGAAATAATGTCAAAAACTGACCAAGATGACAAATTTGGAAATTATTCATATTTTCCTAACTATACAAACCTGGAGTTCTTTTCTGTGGATATAATTTGGCAATAGCTGGAACCAGCCGTTAAGTTTTTCACGAGACGTAATTACCCTCAGCTGGTTAGTGGGTGGAGAGCAGAGCAACCACCCTGTTACCATCTGCACTAGAACCAAACCTATGCAATTGCAGCAGGACTTTCGGGGAAAGTGATAGCGGGACCAGCATGTGTAAAGAGCTCCAGGTTTGGATAGTTAGGAGGAATACAAATTATTTCCAAATTTGTCTTTTATTCCGACACTATATACAAACCATTATGCTCTTTACAGTGGAGACTCTCTCCATGGTCAGTGAAAGTGCAAAAACCAACTGGCTGGTGACTGACCCAGGATGTTAACTCTTTACTTTGCACCAGCTGTTTAGAGGGCACCCTGACACAAAGTTAACCCTTGAGGGTTAATGGCCTGAGCAATCCATGCTAGTTGTAAGAATGTAGCGATGTGACTTGACAAGGTAAGTGTAAATTTGGTTCTAAACTCTGCACATAACCAAGACATTGCCCAACTCCACTTGTTTAGAGACCAGGGACCTAACATATATATACAAATATATCACATTACCTAAGGGACAATGGTACCCACCAGCAGTTAGAGGAGGTCAGCTTGCAGAGTTCCTCGTCTGCTGAACCCCAAGAGAGGGGAGAATGAAATAGGAAGTGGCTAGTCACTCGCATCCATTCTAGACTTACTCGCTTGTAACATCTGCCATCAACCGACAGCTACTTGTCTTACAAGGGAGCTGAGGTGTTATAGCCCACACTTTGTGCAGCCACCATAAACACTTCAGGTAAAAGTATCTATGTTCCTGTGGGTTGTGTCTTGCAGGTAGTGGGCGGTGAACGTGGTTTGCCGTTTCCACACGCCTGCTTGTAGTACCTGCATCAGAGAAATTCTTTTTGAACACAAGGGACGTGCTGATGTCCTGACGTCGTGAGTCTGGGATCAAAGACCAGAAGGGGAAGAGGCTGGTTGAATGGCTCTCATGATCAACTGTCTGATCTAGGAAGTGATGGAGTTCTTAGTGACCTTCCTTTTGACTCTTCCCGAGCTCACAAAGAGCATGCTGATCTGAGGGTGGGCTCTGGCAGTTCTTTTAAGGTATTTCCTCAGTGTCCTTACAGGGCAGAGTAACAGTTGATCAGGGTCATCAGCCACGGAATGGAGCCTCTCAATCTGGGAGGGCCCAAATCTAGGATCCGCTACAGCCGGATTTTGAGTCTTAGCCACGAACTCATGGACGAAGCTAAGTGCCCCTTCCCCTATCCCTTTGAATGAGTGATGACGTAGGAAAACCCATGTGGCTCGCTCACTCTCTTCACAGAGGCCTGGCCCAACAACAAAATCATCCTAAAAGTCAAATCCCAATTTGATGCTTGACAAAGAGGTTCATATGGCAAGCCCTTCAGAGAACATAGTACTTGCACTACATTCTAAGGAGGAGGTCTAACTTCTGACTGAGGGGGTGTGCTCTAAGTTCCATATGAAGAGAGAGAATTCCATCAAGAAAGAAATAACTCTGTTCAGTATAAAAGCAAGGCTCAAGGTTGAGCGATAACCTTTGACCGCTGATACTGAGCGGAGTTTTACTCCCTGAGGTAAAACAGAAACTCTGCTTTTGTTGGAATACACTAGTGGTACTGAGGAGAGCGATACCTGTCCACGACACCAACCACAAAAGACGGTTCACTTTCCTTGATATATGGCAGAAGACGACTCCCAATTGTATCATGCCATTCTTCTTGCAATCGGTTTCAAAAAGTTTCTCTGTCCGGGGAGCTACTGGATAACCTCAAGGCATGGACTAGAAGTGATGGAATCACCTGATGGGAAATTTGCTCATCTGGTAGTCTGAGTAGATTGGGAAGTAGAGGGATCTCCCTCTGTGAGCAGATGAAGATCTGGGAACCATTCTACATGTTACCACAGTGGAGCCACCATGGGCATCCAGAGGTCTTGTGATGATCTGACCTAGTTTAGAAGCCTCCTTACTAGGCAGAGGGGTAGGATGTGTGTACACTAGATGTACAGACCGTCCCACCGATGTTGGAAGGTGTCCTGCCTGTGAATCCAGTACCGCTTGGCCGAGGCCAAAGCTAATAGGAACACCACCTTCCAAGTTAGGTGGCGATCTGAAGCCTGGCGTAATGGTTCGTAGGGAGGTCTCTTAAGAGACCTGAGAACTCGAACCACGTTCCACGGAGGAGGTCTCACTTCCGACTGAGGGCAAGTAAGTTCATAACTTCGTATGAGTAGGGAAATTTCCAGCGAGGAAGAGATGTCCACTCCCTTGAGCCTGAAGGCTAGACTTAGGGCTGAGCGATAGCCTTTCACTGCTGAGACTGAAAGGCGCATTTCTTCTCGCAAATACACGAAGAACTCCACTATTGCTGGAATAGTGGCATCGAGTGGAGAGATACCCCTTCCACGACACCAACCACAGAAAACTCCCCACTTTGCCTGGTAGACCCCTGCGGATGACCTTCGCAGGTGTCCAGACATCCTACTCGTAACTTGCTGCGAAAATCCTTTCTCCGCGAGGAGATGCTGGATAGTCTCCAGGCGTGAAGTCAAAGCGAAGCTACGGCTTTGTGAAAGATGTTGGCGTGTGGTTGTTTGAGTAGCTCGTGTCGCGGAGGGAGTTCTCTCGGAAGTTCCGTTAGGAGTTGCAGAAGGTCTGGAAACCATTCGGCGTGATGCCAGAGCGGAGCTATAAGGGTCATCGAGAGATTGACCGATATTCTGGTCTTGTTGAGTACCCTCCTCATCAAACAGAACGGGGGAAAGGCGTATACATCGATGTTGTCCCACCGTTGTTGGAAGGCATCTTGCCAGAGTGCCTTGGGATACGGGACTGGGGAGCAGTACAGCGGGAGCTTAAAGTTCAGTGCTGTAGCGAACAGATCCACAGTCGGGGAACCCCACAAAGTCAGGACTTTGTTGGCTACTAGATGATCCAAAGACCACTCGGTACTCACTATCTGAGACGCTCTGCTCAGACTGTCGGTGAGCACATTCCTCTTGCCTGGAATGAAGCGAGCCGATAGTGGAATCGAATGGACTTTGGTCCATCTCAGTATCTCTACTGTGGGATGGGATAGCTGCTCTGAAAAGGTACCTCCTTGCTTGTTGATGTAAGCCACTACTGTGGTGTTGTCGCTCAACACCACCACCACAGAATGCCCTGCCAGGTATTGTTGGAACTGTTGAAGGGCCAGAAATACGGCCTTCATTTCTAGCAGATTTATATGGAGGAACTTTTCTGATTCTGACCACAGGCCTGAGGTCCTGTGGTGCAGAACGTGGGGCCCCCACCCTTTCTTTGAGGCGTCCGAAAACAGCATCAAATCCCTTTCGTAGGTTCTCGTCGGTCACCCACCACTGAAGGTCCGTCCATTCCGCAGGACCAATAGGGATCATGACGTCCGGAGAATCGTGACCTTGATTCCACCGGGATGAGTCGCCATTGGAGAGATCTCATTCTGAGGCAACCATTGGGAACTAGACGGGCCAGAGAGGAAAGGTGACCGAGGAGACGTAATCACGATTGGGCTGGGAGCTCTTCTTGTCTGAGGAAAGACTCGCGACCCTCCTCAGCCTTGCTATCCTGTCGTCTGATGGGAAGGCTTTTGTGGAGATTGGTGTCTATGACCATGCCTAGATATACCAGTCTTTGAGTAGGAAGCAGAGAAGACTTCTCGAGATTTACCATGATCCCCAGATCTTGGCAAAATCCCAGAAGTTTGTCTCGGTGTCGAAGAAGGGCTGACTCCGAGTCTGCTAGGATCAGCCAGTCGTCCAGATAACGGAGGAGACGGATGCCAATCCTGTGTGCCCACGACGATATTAGGGTGAACACTCTGGTGAAAACCTGTGGTGCTGTGGAGACCGAAACACAGCACCTTGAACTGGTAGATCTTGTTGTCTAGGCTGAATCTTAAGTACTTCCTTGAAGACGGATGGACTGGGATCTGGAAGTACGCGTCCTTCAGGTCCAGTGTACGCATGAAGTCTTGCGGTCTCACTGCAAGTCTGACCGTGTCTGCCGTCTCCATGCTGAACGGGGTCTGCTTGACAAACCTGTTCAGAGCTGAGAGGTCGATGACTGGTCTCCAGCCTCCTGACGCCTTTTTTACACGAAAGAGTCGACTGAAGAAGCCTGGGGACCCGTCGATGACCTCTTGGAGAGCGCCCTTCTTCAACATGGTCTCAACTTCTGCCCGAAGGGCTTGCCCCTTGCCAATCCCATGGCAAAGGAGCTCAACAACACTGGTTTCGCTGTCAGGGGAGGTAGAGATGTTGTGAACGGCACGCAATATCCTTGACTGATTACGGAAATCGTCCAGGAATCGGCCCAGAGTTGCTGCCACCTGTTTGCGCAACTTTGTAGGCATCCCCCTACTGGTGGACATGCGGAGGGGACTGCCAATCCAAGCGTTTGCGGCCTCGGCCACTCCCCCTAGGATTCTTTCCTCCCCTGGAGAACTTTTTGCCTTTCTTGTCTTTGACAGGAAAGGGCTTAGACACCATTGTCTTTGCTGTAGCTGTCGGTTTCGTGGTCATGGTAGGACGTGGTTGCTGGGTTGCTGGAGGTTTATAGGGCTTCGATGTTAAAGCTCTATGTAGGAGAGAGTCCTGGTTGGACTTTCTCCACCTCTCAGCCGCCTGCTCAACGTCCTTAGGCTCGAACAAATTCTTCCCCAAGATGGAAGATTGTCTGAGCCTGCTGATCTCGGTACTGGGGACCTTCTGGTGGAATCTCTAAGACACCGCATCTCAATGTTTCAAGATGGTATTAGCTCACAAGTTCGAGACCTGGTGGGCTAGAAACTCGAGTGCCTGAGAGTAAAAAGGTCTCCATGGCCTTCCTGGTACTCTCTTTGGGCAAGTCCTCAGATCGTAACAGGATGCCCAGAGAACCTAGCCAGATGTCCAGCCACGAAGTTGCCTGCATGGCACACTTCGCCACCTTCTCCTGGCTAAGGATCTCTGTCGCCCAGAACGATACTTGCCGGTTGGAGAGTCTCTCTAGAGGGACTCCCCTGGTAAGCTCTTCCAAAGAGTGGCGTAAGGGAAGGGGTAAACAAGTCTCCTCCATGATGTCAAAGTACCTCCTCTGATGGACACGAGGAGGCGGGAGGAGTTTGTTACCAGCGCTGGATTGGCTAGAGGAGGCAAGCTCGGAGAGCTGGCCTTCGACCTTGTCTCTGGTACTCTTAACCCCTTGAGATCAGGGCAAAGCCGCGCTGGCCTTTGAGGGTTTTTGGGTACCAAAGACTCGGTCCAAGACCGTGTCCTTGCCCTCACGAGGGGGAATCTCTGGATCCGTGAACCCATTGAGATTCCTCATAAGGGTCAGAACCTGCCAGAACGCATGCTCTGATTCCTGTAGCTCTCCTCCTGAAGGGCTAGCAGCGAAGTCTCCTGTCCCAAAGGCTCTTTTTGGGGGGACTCGTGGACGTTCTCTGAGGGCTTGGCTGGCTCTGGTCTAATCCTCGAGGATGACTTAGGTAAAGTCTTGGAGTCCTTCAACTCCTTCCTGGAAGGGATGCAGGACTCCAACAGTGATGGTGGGAGGCTCTTTTCCACCCCTACCCGAGAAGACTTCCCAGCGCGAGGTGGGGTTTCCCTCATTGGTGCGATGGGGGAACGCCTCACCTCGCGTGATTCCCGAGGACGGGAAATCTTCATCCGAAGGGGAGGGAGAAAAAGTCTGGGGGGGGGGGTGAGGAGGCCTTCCTCAAAGACTTCCGAGGAGTCAGCTTCGCCCTTGAAGTTACTACGTCAGATATTCCTCTCTTCCTCTTCAGGGGAGTTTTCCTCTCTTCCTCTTCAGGGGAGTAGAAGCTGCCACTGATTTGTGGCCCAGTTCAGAGAGAACAGGCTTAAAAGCCTGCATGACCGCTCTGACTAGGCACCCCAACCAGGGCTGCTGACTGACAGCTGTGCTGTCAGAAACTCCCTCTGGAGGGAAGGGGATCGTTCGATCCCTAGGAGGAGTTACCAAAGGAGGGTTTGCCTGAAAAGAAGGAGAAAAGCCCCTGGACCTATCTGGAATCCTCCCTCCCTCCGGCGAGCGTGCTGTTCAGCGCTTGCAGGGGGGAGGGGACGCGATAATGATGACCTAGCCTCGCGCGTGGCAGCGCGATCGGATTTGCCCTGGGTCGCGCGCGGGAAATTGTTTGCGCGTGCGGGCGATGGCGAGCAGGGGCACGGGCCGGAGACTGCAGAGGGCGCGCAGAAGGCTGGATGAGCGCGAGCGTGAGCGAAGGAGATTGTTCGCGCACGCAGGATCTGGCTGAAGAGCCCATGAGGGCGATAACGTTGGGCGCGCGCGCAGGTGATATATCCCTTGCGCGCAGGAGCGCATGAGAGCACACATCTGGTTGTAGAGGTGGGCGTGCAAGGAGCGCGTGTGCAAACTCGTGGGCGCGCGTTGGCATCGCGCGCACGTGAAGGATGGCGAGCAGGCAGGGTCCGATGGCGTGTCGGCGATTGATGGCGCATTGGAGAGCGCTGGCGAGCAGGGGAAGAGGTTACCTTCCCCTTTGCGCCCAGATCAGAAGATCGTGGGCGAGCAGGAGATCGTTGGCGCGTAGGCGAGCGCTGACGCGCAGGAGAATAGAAGCGCGCATCAGGATGAGGGCACGCAGTAGCGCGCTGGCGAACAGGAGAGTGCTGGCGCGCTATAACAGGATCTTCAGCAGGCGAGCGCTTGCGTGCAGTTGCGCAGATGAACGTTGGTGCGCAGGGGATACATGGCGGGTAGGGGACTTAGACACAAATTTGTGTGAAAGCCCTTTGTGCCCCAAAGGGAACGTTGCCCGTTTTACAACGGGGTGGTTGGCGCCCACAGCGCGTCAGCAGCCAGGAACGGCGACGGCATGTCAGCAGGTCTGGCAGGTGGAAGGTCGGCGTGTCCTTTGTAAGGACGACCTTCCACCGAAGGAGATCGCGAACGATCTGTGGAGAGGTCCAGGGATGTAGCTGGTAGAGTCGGCGAACGACGGCGAGGTTCCTCTGCGGCGGACTGTAGAGATGATGAACCGAAGAGACGCCTCCTAACACCCTTGTGAGGTGAAGGAAGGCCTCTATGGCGAAGAGGAAGGCAGGCTTTACGCCTTATACGCCCTCTGGGGGCCGTGGGGTCAGCGGGCTGACCATCAGCAGTCCTCCAAAGAGGAGTCTCTGTGAGTGAACTCCCCCGAGGGGGAGAATCACCGGCAGGAGAGACCGTTGGACTTAGTTCCTCCCTCGAAAGATGTTCAGAGGGGGGAGCTAAGCCTTCAGCTACATCAGCAACATCAGGAGCAGAGGTTTGATACAACTCATCGGAAGCCTCTGCCACAACAATGTCGACGATAGACAGAGGATCAACCTCTGCTAAAGTCGGCGATTGTTTGACAGCTGCCCCCAACTTGATCATGTCAAACAAGGCCTCCTTGGAGGGCAAACCCTCAAGCCCCAAGGAAGCCCAAAGCTGCAACAAATCATTATTAGTCACTTTTACATTAAAATCCTCCCCAGGGGGAGGAGGAGGAGCTGCCTCGCTATGGGAAGCAACTCCCTCTCCCAACAGAACTACGGCCTACGCTACCACTCGACAGTTTCTCGGAAGAAACCAATCGAGTTGGAGCTTCGGAGGAGGTTTGGGCCACGGAAGAAGAGCCCTTGGGATTTTCTCCTTTCTAAGAAACCTTAGAAGGAGAAATATCCCGTCTGGACTTCTTCTTCCGGCACCAGGAAAACCTCTCCCACTGGGAGGTAGACCACTCCCTACACTCACCGCACACATTATTCTTATCACACCGCTGGCCCCTACAGTAAGGACACAAGGTGCGGGGGTCCGTTTCGACCGCCGACATATACGTACCACAAGGTCAGGTAAACCAGGACACTTACGCATCGCAGAGGCCAACTTCACACACACTCTATCAAAGGAAAAGCACACAAAAGATAAGCAATGGCTGTCAAAGAAGGCGAGGGAGACAGCGGATACGTCCGACTACCACCCGAGCCGAGAGCAAAGTGAGCTCAAGCACAGGTGTGTGTGAGGGGGGGGGTAGCAAGCTACCCTCCCTACCCCCTGCTAACTAGCGGTGGAGTCGTAAACCCTTGTTAAAATTCTAATGGCTCGTCATTTCAGCTACGCCGAAAGTAATTACCCATATTAAATAGCGTGGTTTGTATTTCAGTTACGGAACAAATGGGATTTTCCATCCCATTTTCTATGGACTCATTCGTAGCTATGTTCATCTCATTACAAATTGAGATTACTCAGCTGTACGCTTGCTTCATTTTGGGATTAAGCATTAACTCATTGCACCTAGGTTCTGGAAAGCGGAACATGTTTCGCTACACGCACTAGTTAAATATTATTTCAGTGTTAATTATACAAACTTAACCCTTTTACCCCCGGGGTATTTGGAAATTTCCCACCCTTAACCCCCAGGGGGTTATTTTTTTACAAGCACATTTTGCAGTATATTTTATTTAAATCGCTCTAACAGCCTTAATTTTTGTCATAGAGAGGTCAGGTTGGTCTCATTCTCTTGGAAAATGCCTGAATTTTCTCAAAAAATTATCCAAAAATTATCAAAAAATATGAAAAACTAATTTTTATAGCATTTTTTTGCAAGGACGTACCGGTACGTCCATGGGGGTAAAGGGATGGCTTTTGTGAAACGTACCAGTACGTCCTTTGGGGGTAAAAGGGTTAAAGGATGGAATACACACTTAACATAAGGGAGACTTGTAACTTCATGCTCCAGCCTCTGTTTGAACATGGACTTGGCTTCCATAACTATTAATCAGTCTCAATACATTTAACATGTTTCTACACTAACTTTTTAACTTTTTATTATTAACAAGATAAATAAAATGAGTTGTAATTATATTGCATAATCAAAAACTGAAAACAAATGGCAAAGAGTTTTAGAATATAATAAATTAGGCCCTTTAATCTGTTTCAACAAGTAACTTATAAGAGAAGCACCACCTATGAGTGTTTTTGTGAACTACTGGGTGGACAGAGGCTCATGTAGTATGTGCTAATATGAGGAAACGAACAAAACGGGTATTCTTTTATTAAAACCTACAACTTTGTTGATGCAGTACAGGTTTCCATCAGTAGTATATGAGATTGAAAATAATGTATATGCAAAATTAAATTACTGTATGTGACTTCCAATGTCCTAACTAATATTGCACCTTTCTATAACAAAATGCTATTTAATACAACAAAATAACACTGATCCACAATGTATTTTAAAGTGATTTGAACAGTACAATGATGTTACCTAGCACAAACGCACAGCTTTTCAGTTACGGTAGTCAACCCACCACAAAAAAACTGGATTCTGCCAGAAACTGTTATGGGAAAGTTCAAAACACCATAAAATACACTAGTGTACCAACCGTGTTCCACACAATTATACATAATTCCTTTTGTATATATTATGCTTGTATCTTCGCTCTTCCCTCGCACTAAAACCAGACATGAATTTTCATGTTCGTTTTTAGTGCGAGGGAAGAGCGAAGATACAAGCATAATATATACAAAAGGAATTATGTACAATTGTGTGAAACACGGTTGGTACACTAGACAACAGTTCTATAGCTGGCTTGCCAGAGCATTGGAGCAGTGAGAATGTTTAATAACGAGTGAAGCGAGCAACCGGCAGAGCAAAATCCATTAAATAATTACTTCAATTAATCATGGATACGGTATTTGTAGTAAGAAGAACCCTGCACGAACAACGCCATACAAAATGGGATGGAAAGACACATTAACTATGAGTCTGGTAGTCCTGGCACACAAAAACTCCAATGTTTAGACCGTTTTTCATTACTAGTACTCGATAGTTGGCCCACCATTACTCAAAAGTTATGGCTTTCCGACAGGAATCATTATCATACTCGTTCAAAACACCTATAATTACATCACAGACCCATTTTTTAAAGCCGTAAAAGCTATTGTTTTAATAGAAAAAATTTACCAAATATACTTCATTTGGATAAGTGTAAACTTTTTCGGAGCCTCTGTATATCAGCGGCCAGTTCCTCGTGTTGATTAAAAACGGACATCAACTAACTTAAACTTTCCCCCTTAACCTAACCTGCAAGCAGAGTCCTTACCTACTTACCTGACCGGGGGGGGGGGGGGGGGGGGGGGGGGGGGCACGGCCCCTGCGACCTCCCATTACACTGCTGTATTCTAAGTTATACATAATAATATATACAGGTGGCCGCTCATACGTACACCCCTCTTTTTCTATTAAGTCAACTCCTTTTTTGGTTTGATTATGGGGAAATACAATAAGAAGGTATTACCCGGTGTGACGGTCTGAACGCTCCCCAGGTCTCAGAATTATCCTTGATAATCTGCGCATGCGCGAACATTACCGTTTGCCAGCGCATACGAGGTTGATGTTTTATTTCCTGTAATGTTAGCGTGCGCAGCTCAACATTACCCCTTGCCAGTACATACGAGCTTGATGTATTATTTTCATGCGAGCGAAGCGAGCTAATGGCGGAAAAGAACCATCATACAATGTCAAGGAGAATTCTGAGACCGGGGGATCATTCAGACCGTCACACCGTTAAGCTATGAATGTACGAATATGGTAGTCTAAGCGGATAGTGTTGCAAGAAGTCGTAACCGCCCCCCCCCACCCCCCCAGATAAATAAGTAAGGGTACAGCTCCAGTAATTTTTTATCGTATTACAGGGTGAGATTTCGAACAGAAAATATGTTTTCCTATAGTAAATAACTTGATTTAACCAAATTTAATGTTCATTTCAATCGGAAACAAACAGATCAACCAATTCGGCTAACTTTAAGTTGCACGGTGTCACTTCTCTTACAAATGAATGTACTGCGAACGATAACATTAGCAACGTTACCAATAATACACAGTGTTACCAACGTTGACGTATGGTACACAGAGTTACCAACGGCACGCTGACATTACTAACGATAGCAATGATAGATATTTCCATACGTATTTCAAATAATTTCTCCATATAAGTTATACTCAATATATAAAAAGTACAAAAAGGGCACAGAACCTAACAAACCCACCTAACCTAGCTTAGTAGTATGACAGGTCACAAAATAACATTTGATCTACATCGGACGTTGGCAGCACTGGTTGCTGTAATTTTTCATAACATAATCTTTGTAACGGCGCCTCCAAAGTTTATCCAGATATACTGTTTTGTATTTTCCTCCGATTATTATAATTTCAAGAAGGTAATGAATAGAGAAGAAAGGGTTTGTTTTACATTTATATATCGATTCCCCAGTATGTTTTCCCCACCCAAAACCCCGAGTTCCCACTGGGGGTCCCCCATTATTGGAGGATATAGCTGTACATATATTTCTGAAACTATTCATTTGCGACGGGAGTCATTTTCGAAGAGGCGTAATCTTTTCTATAAGAAAAAGTAGTTGTTTTCCTAGGTTACATTACCATGAAATAATATACAATAAAACCTAATTCTTTTTCTATAAGAAAAAGTAGTTGTTTACCTCGGTTACATCACCCTGTAATACACTACAATAAAACCACAGCTCCTACGTTAGGTTAGTTGGGGACCCTTAAGTTAGGTGGTGTTCTTGTGTTTAATTTCCCATTCTAAAATGGCTTTTCAGTCTATCCCAATGAACTACAAATGCTCCCTACCACAGATAAACACACCATGAGAGGCACACAATCAAGAGAATTTGATAAACAAACAACTTAAGTCACCTGACTCACTTCACAAACACATTTAGTAGTTGCTTGCAGCCTTACCATTCTATATTTTCCTTTGCTTGCACTGTATTACGAACTCACATAGTCTTCTAATTTTGTCTCACACTATCGTTTGGGAGAACGATTGTCACAGAAAGTGAGGAAATGACGTACGTAATGTAAGGGATTTGTTTTTGATTAGATAAACCGCGTAAATTACAATAACAAAGATGACGTCATATGAAGCTAGCGAAGGAATTTGCGTTCATTTTGCTATCGAACTTTGCTACGGCAGCAATTGGGTCTTTAATTTGTAAAACTCATGTAGAGATAATAAAATTTAGTCTTTTCCATATTTATTTAATTGTTTTGAGGCTATATTGCATTAAAATATCAATGATGATCCTTGGTTGCATTCCAGGTTCCTCGTTGCTCTCTCCACAACACTGTAATTGTGGGCACACTACTAGATGAGTGGCAGATGCAAAACGCGACAATCTGTAGAAAAATCATTATTATTAAATTATTAGTTATCATCTACACAGACAGCATAACTTACATACTTTTACAGAGGGCAGTACAAAAATTTTAGTGATGAGTCACGTAATATCAAGGCTTGCTTATTGCAATTCTCTGTACTACAAATTGCCCAATACACTACTAAGAAAGCTTCAAAATGTGCAAAACCGGGCGGCTAGACTGATAAAAGGCATTAAACTACGGGAGAGAATAACTCCTGCATTGATCGATCTACATTGGTTACCTTTTAAGGCTAGAATTGAATTTAAAATTTGCTTGTTGACTCACAAAGCACTTACAAGTGATAAGCCTAAATATCTAAATATCTTCGTGATTGCTTGGTCCCCTACCCTGAAGCTACCAGCGCCGCTGTAAGAATTAGACATGCTGATGACCCACATAGACTATTCGAAATTAGTGTGAATCATGTAATAGGAGGAAGAACGTTCAGTTATGCTGCACCGAGACTCTTCAACGACCTTCCACTTGATGTCAAGAATAGCAAAAATGTGGCAGCTTTCAAGAAAAACCTGAAGACTTATCTTTTTAGAAAGTGTTATAATAGCGACCTGAAAACTATTAAGCCTGAATACAAATGCTAGTGAAATAACTGATAACGATACAGAGCAAAATATTAACTGGAAAGAAATTATTTTCACACACCAAGGCCCGCCTGAACAGACCTTTAGTGTCTGATGGAGGGCGAGAAATAAACCCGTAAAACAAAACAACAACTTCAATATATCGGGCAACATCTTGGTGTTTCTAAATTCCCTAATTCTATGTCATTGCTTCTAAATTTTCTTAATTCATTACAGCAAAACATATGCTTCATAGTATCCTCCATGGTACTCTATAGACCTTGGTATTCTCTGCCTTCCTACACACACACACACACACACACACACACACACACACACACACACACACTCAAACCTTATCCTTAGCATTCCTGTTTCTATATTTTTCTCTTAATTCTATTATATTCAACCTTGTTTTCATAACTATTACGCTTTCCTAGTGTTATGTTCTCCTTAAGTAGTCTCTTTTGCCATTAAGCCTACTATTCATAAACCTCAGTTTGGTCACCTCAGCTTTCTTTCTTTTTTCATTTGACACTTTACTTTTTATTTCTTTTAAATTGCTTGTTTTTAGTACTTTCTTACTTATTCAATTTTAATATCATATTTATTGAGTAGTTCTATAATACTTTTTCCCCAATATTCTCTATACGGTTCCCTTATTTGGTCTTCCTCTACCTCCTTAGCTCAATACTACGCAGTACTCTAGAAGTTTTATTCCAGCTGTTACCAAGTTGTGGAATGATCTTCCTAATCGGGTGGTTGAATCAGTAGAACTTCAAAAGTTCAAAGTTGGAAAAAATGCTTTTTTGTTGACCAGGCGGACATGAGTCTTTTTATAGATATTTATGACATATTTGTTTTTGATGTTGTTAATAGTTTATATATGACATGTCTGTTTTGACGTTGTTACTGTTTTTAGAATGATTTATTGTTAATTTGTTCTCTTCATTTATTTATTTCCTTATTTCCTTTCCTCACATGGCTATTTTTCCCTGTTGGAGCCCCTGGGCTTATAGCATCTTGCTTTTCCAACTAGGGTTGTAGCTTGGATAGTAATAATAATAATAATTTGTCATCTGATGTTATGATTTATGAAAAGGCATCCCCTTTTTATACTCTGTTCTATTTTCAACCGGCCATATTCCTTTTTCTGCCATTAGTCCCCAATAAGGTGTGGTACCAACCTGTTCAAACATTCCTTTCATAATGTTGTATTGTATACTTTCTAGTTCTTTCGTTTTTTTTTTTCTTTTAGTACACCAAATGTATCGATATTTGAAAACATTGTAGCTACTACTACTCTGTCTCTTAGATATTTATGCTTACTAGCAATGCCAAATCTTCTCCTCTGTTACTGTCTCCACACTTCCTAACTTCTTAGACCGTGTATTCTAGTTTTGCTTCCCTTTTACTTATGCTGAGACTATGGTTTCCTTTTTTCTGAGGATCATTCTCCTTATTATTTATAATCCCTAATTGTTTCTATCCTTCTATTCCTAACCACTCAATTTCCCTTTTTAACCTCTTCTCTTCCTTTAGCCCAATTACTAACGTAGCAGACATCTGTGGATTGGTGCTAAACGCATTTTTTTTTTCTTTTAGATTTTCCAAACTATGACAGTTGCTTATAGCTATTTCTACTTTGTATCTAGTGTTGCTAGGAAACAGTATATCATTTACATAAATTAGGGCTTCTATTTTAATGTTTCTAAGCAGGATTATCGTCTTCTCACTTATAGGATTAAATTTGTCCGTGACAATTGAACATAACTTTAGATCAAAAACTGTTCCCTGTTTTACATCTTAAGCAATCACTGAATTAGGGTTAGGATTCGCTGTTGTTTTCCTACTTCTATCACACAAGTTACACAACGTTGTGTGACAAGGAAAGGTCCAGCGTCCTTCTGAAATATGACTACCTAAACAAGATTAGTTTGTCATATATATACACACACACACACACACACATATATATATATATATACACATTTATATACACACACACACACACACACACACACACACACATATATATATATATATATATATATATATATATATATATATATGTATATATACATATATGTGTGTGTGTGTGTGTGTGTGTGTATATATATATATATATATATATATATATATATATATATATATATATATATATATATATATATATATATATATATATATATACATTTATATATATATACATATATATATATGTATATATATATATATATATATATATATATATATATATATATATATATATGTGTGTGTGTGTATATATATATATATATATATATACATATATATATATATATATAAATATATATATATATATATATATATATATATATATATGTGTGTGTATATATATATATATATATATATATATATATATATATATATATATATATATATATATATATATATATATATGTGTGTGTGTGTGTGTGTGTGTGTATATATATATATATATATATATATATATATATATATATATATATATATATATATATATATATATATATATATATATATATATATACCCTTTAAGTATTTAGAGAATCATATGATGTAATCCGCGTTAATTGTGATATCTACGCTATCATAGCATTTCATGAGCAAAACAGTACAGTATTCAGCTTCTTGAAATCCTTTATATAATTAGTCCTTCTGGTGTCAAATAGAAGCTCGTTATCCAAAATTTGGACCTTATTTAAAAATCATTTGAAATGCGTAATAAACAGAGGAGCAAGACTGATATAAAGTGCCCCAACTCGAGAAAGGATCATTCCTACTCTAATTGATTTACACTGACTGCCTGTTAAAGCAAGAATTTAGTTTAAAATATGTACAATAACCCATCAAGTTTTCAGAACCAGCCTACTAAAATATCTTAGAGAACTACTACATACTGTGCAGCCAACAAATCATGTTAACACGGGAATAGTTACAGATGGTTTCAAATTACTGGAACCCTTAGCGCTTTCAAATATACGGCCGAAGACTATCCAATAAGCTATACTAGATACCCGAAATACAAGATATTAAAGCTTTCAAGAGGAAATTGAAGACTCTCTTGTTTTCTAAGTGCTTTGACAGGGATTTGACAATAAACGAGCAATATGCAGTCCAAAATGTTGAATGCCTTGGAATGTATACGATAAAGTGAATGAGTAAATATCCTGCAGAGTAGGATTCCCCTTCAGTACAGAACCCGAAAAGCAGCGCTCGAAGTAGAATAATTTTGACTGGCTGTGTAGTACTACATTGGACCACTCTCTGGTTACGGCTCATTTTCCCTTCACCTACACATACATAGAAGAGTCTGGCCACCCGTTGAAATACTACCGCTAGAGATTTATGGAGTACCTTGACTGGCCTGACAGTATTACACTGGATCTTTCTCTCTGGTCACAGTTCATTTTCCCTTTGCCCACACACACACACACACACACACACACACACACACACACACACACCGAACAGTTTTGCATAATCTTTACATATTCTCCTCTGTCTTCTTACACCTGACAGCACTGAGATTACCAAACAATTCTTCTTCATCTAAATTGGGTGAACCAATGAGTTACTGCACTGTAATTATTCACGGGGCATTTTCCTCTTAGCAAGGGTAGAAGAGACTTTTTAGCTATGGTAAGCAGCTCTTCTAGGAGAAGGAGACTCCAAAATCAAATCATTGTTCTCTAGTCTTGGGTAGTGCCATAGCCACTGTACTATGGTCTTCCACTATGTTGTGTTAGAGTTCTTTTGCTTGAGGGTACGCTTGGACACACTATTCTATCTTATTTCTCTTCCTCTTGTTTTGTGAAGTTTTTATAGCTTAGATAGGGGATATTTTTTTAATGTTACCGTTCTTAAAATATTTTATTTTTCTTAGTTTCCTTTCCTCGCTGGGCTATTTTCTTTGTTGGAGCCCTTGGGCTTATAGCATCCTGCTTATCCAGCTAGGGTTGTAACTTAATAATAATAATAATAATAATAATAATAATAATAATAATAATAATAATAATAATAATAATAATAATAATAATAATAATAATAATCTTTACACATTCTCATCTTTCCTCATACACCTGACAACGCTGAGGTAACTAAAAGAATCTACATCAAAGGTTTAACTACTGCACTGAACTGTTAAGTAACTAGCATACCTTTCACTTGATAATCGTAGAAGATGCTCTTTAGCTCTTCTAGTAGAGGGGCACGCCAAAATCAAACTATTGTTCTCTAATCTTGGATAGTGTTATAGCCTCTGTACTATGGTCTTCCACTGTCTTGGGCTAGAGTTCTCTTGCTTAAGGTGCATTCAAACACACTATTTTATCTGTTTCCTTACATCCTTACAAGGCAGATATGTTCAAAGATAAGAAAACAGCTCTTGTTAAAAAGCCATACATTTTAGAATAATAATATGATAATCAGTGATGCATGGTAAAAAAAAATCTCCAACATTAATTTTACTTACTTTTAGATAGTTTTACTCTGTGTAAATCCCTGGTTCAACATTAATTTTACTTACTTTTAGATAGTTTTACTCTGTGTAAATCCCTGGCTCTTGCGTTGGTAACCTGTAGTAAATTTTGATAAAGTAATAAATACGGCATAGTTAAAACATATAAAGGGCAGCTCAAAATGATTGATCAAGAGGGGAGGAGGGGGATCTTTAAAAGGTTTCTTGGGACGTCTACACTTGATAGCTAATCTATCCGCTGAGAGCATTTGTATTCTTGTACCTTATTTACCTCTATTGTTTTACTAATTTAAGCAATATACTTAAATTCATATAGAAATAATAATGAGAATATCATAAATGTAAAACTAGGAAAATTATTATAACAATAAGTGTCTCTTCTAGTTATAGAAAAATTTATAATATTTTCCTATATAGCGAACTATGGCATGATATTTCGTCCCCAGCTTTTCCCTAGATACTGCCTGTCATAACGAGCAAATTTAATATATTACTTTATTAGTATAGATAAAAGATTAAAAAAGTGGTGGAATATATTTTAATAGCAAATAATTCTTCTATTTTTTTACCAAAATCTGACTGATGGTAAATGGACATTGTACAATCTAGGGAATTTCAGTTCGTTAGAAATCCCTAGTACCTGACAGTCCCGAACAGTGTTGCCAGGTATGGGAATTTATCCCTAGAGTTTGGGATTTTGGGTGTCTGATGGGGATATTCTGTTCAAATTTCTATGAAGAAAAAAAAGACGAGTAAACTTTAATATTGTTGCAATTAATTTGCTTGCGCTTATATGAAGTATATTGAGTAATTTCTATTTTAGTAAAGCCTGCGTGATCAAGACAGAGGAGAACATATTTGTGGAAATGGGGATTTTTAGGTTGTTTTGGGGATATTTTATGAGTTTTGGGGATTTTTATACTAACCCATCTGGCAACACTGGTCCCGAAGAAGCTCCGAAACTCGCAGCAAATCAGGGGTGCCATTCGTACGATAATTATCGTACATGTACGATTATTTTGGGTCCGGTACGATGTACGATACATACCTTAGGTATATACATGTGTGTGTTCAATTAAAAAATATATTAAAATATTTTGAAATAAGTCAATCATGTAATTTATTAATAATTATACTGAAACTGTGTACGATAATTTTGGTTAAAAAACGACAATTTTAAGGCTCATGTACGATAATTCAGTCGAAATAATCTGGCAACCTGCAGCAAATTCAGAAAAGCTCAGTTCAATTTGTAAACAGTGCGAGTTAGGTTGTTGCTTCGGTGTTTGTTATTTGATATGTAATCGTTACGCTTATCACATAATAATGGAGACTCATATACTTTGTGACAGCCTTTTGAAATGGGTAAGCGTTCAGAAATAGTGTTTATGTCAATTGGAAGCCAAAAGAAAGTAGGATTTGCCTTATAAAGTGCATATTTAGGCTAGCCTCTGTTGTTGGCGTAGGGTATGCTAACTCGACATAAGTTATGTCAAGGCAGTTAGTTTTATAGGAAACGATTAATTGACCAAGTTTTTCGATTAAATTTATCTTCTTTTTATTTCATGGATTAGCTCACTTCTAAACGGTATTCAAGACTTAATGTTTACACTAGAAATGCGTCTAAGCCTTACTACGGTAGCCAAGCTTAGATCATACTCAGCTAAGCTAACCATAGCTAAATCCGAGCTTCTGTAGCCAAAACAAATTGTTTGATGTAACATTTTATCTTTAGTTTATAACCAATCAAAAGAAAGGATCGGGTCTGTCATAAATAGCAATGACACATCACAACCCACAAACCTTATTATGTGACATTTGTGAAGTCACGGGGTGCCTAAGTTACTTTCCTTATGCTGTTGGTAATATAGGTTAAGCCTAAGAACTTCCCTAAACTGAAGCTTTAGTCATGGTTATAGTTGTTGGGATTATGGTGGTCTTTTAATGATTTAAATTGGGAGCCTTTGTAGGGTGACGGCCAGATCCCGTATAAAACAGGAATATTCTGAACTGTGGCCGTCGTTCTAAAAACGATTTTGGCGAGAGAAGCTAACTTAAAAAATCCACCTAACCTATGATAAAAGCCGTATCCTTACCCAGAGGGGCTTCGCCCTTCTGGAAACCCCCCCCCCCCCTTACACAACAGTTTCATTACCTACGAGTACGATGGGAGAAGCTAACTTAAAAAACCCACCTAACCTATGCTAAAAGCCGTATCCTTACCCAGAGGGGCTTCGCCCTTCCGGAAACCCCCCCCCCCCCTTACACAACAGTTTCATTACGTACGAGTACGATGGGAGAAGCTAACATAAAAAACCCACCTAACCTATGATAAAAGCCGTATCCTTACCCAGAGGGGCTTCGCCCTTCCGGAAACCCCCCCCCCCCTTACACAACAGTTTCATTACGTACGAGTACGATGGGAGAAGCTACATAAAAACCCACCTAACCTATGATAAAAGCCGTATCCTTACCCAGAGGGGCTTCGCCCTTCCGGAAACCCCCCCCCCCCCTTACACAACAGTTTCATTACCTACGAGTACGACGGGAGAAGCTAACTTAAAAAACCCACCTAACCTATGATAAAAGCCGTATCCTTACCCAGAGGGGCTTCGCCCTTCCGGAAACCCCCCCCCCCCCTTACACAACAGTTTCATTACCTACGAGTACGACGGGAGAAGCTAACTTAAAAACCCACCGAACCTATGCTAAAAGCCGTGTCCTTACCCAGGGGGGCTGCGCACCCCCAGACCCCCCTTACACAACATAGTCAAGATCCGTAGACCATTTCCAAACGTTTTTATTCTATACAAGATAACAGTCAGAGCGATAATAAACAAATTAGGACTCTTGGCCGTAGCGCTACAAACTACCCTTAAATTGGAACTCACTTTCTCGAGTTCGTTTATTAAGCAAGATGTTATTGGTAGCATTGTAGCATTTTGCCTTTCCAATGACTTTAGGGTTCCAGATTTTCATAAATATAATTTCTTGTTTGCATTTATCATTCAGCACAAAATTATGTTTGGAGCCTTTGTGTAACGATAGACAGGACCTCCCATATGCATAAAACACCACCTAACCTAACCTACAAGCTGTGTTCTTACTTACCTAGTTAATGGGGAGGGGTTAATGCTTTCTGCGTCCCCCCCCCCTTAGACAGCCATATTATAAGCGATAGGGTTGATAATAAGTGTTATGGGACATGGCCGTCATCTTACAGACCCCCCCCCCCCTTAGACAGCCATATTATAAGCGATAGGGTTGATAATAAGGGAGTTATGGGGCATGGCCGTCATCTTACATACACCCCTTATGTATACTCATTAGTTATAAATTATCCAAAATTAAACCTTTTGGTACTTTTTTTTTTTTTTTTTTTTTTTTTTTTTTTTTTTTTTTTTGGTATGCTTTGTTTCCATCTTTTGGCATTTACGTATTTTGGGGTATTTTTTAGAATCCAAAATCATCTTTAGGTGTGGGCCATTCATGTATATACTCTTTTATAATAGTAGAGTAATGAAAAGACTTAAGTATTTAAAACTGCAATTATCCATAAAAGTACAGTGGAGAAAAATGATCTTGAATTTCTGGTGTTTGTAGTCTATAAGCGTCATATCAGTTGCTTGAAAAGCTTGCCTTTTCATCATAACCAGAAATCTTAGTTAAATACATCATATGTATGTGTGAAATTCCCTGAGGCAAGTTGAGATAGTTTTAAGACACTGTTAATTGCAATTGGTTGTACGTTAACAAAGAGAGGCTGGTTTCTTAGTGTAAGTGACTCAAGCACTGCATTTTTATTACAATGCAACAATAACTTAATGGTTATATTAGATAGTGGTACAACATTTAGGCCATATGCAAGCTCAGAATTTTGTCCTTGAAGTTTATACATTTGGTTTTTGCAGACCTCGCTAGTTTATATAGTGCCTCGAAGGTCTCATCAGGCATGTTTTATATATATATATATATATATATATATATATATATATATATATATATATTATATATATATATATATATATATATGTGTATATATATATATATATATATATATATATAAATATATATATATATATATATATATATATATACCAAGAGAATAATTTTGACCCAGTCTTGTGTTGCGTTATAGATGTGGTGGTAATTATTACATTTAAAATCAATCTGTGGTAATTGCTGTACATTACTTACTTTTAAAAGTTAAATGTTTTATGAAATCTGTTAAGTAATCTTTAGATAGTTAGGCCTATATACTGTGCGGTATGTGACGGATAAAATTCCAATAAAGGTTGACATCTCTCC
>NC_090742.1:22801640-22806640 GCF_036898095.1 Palaemon carinicauda
ATCAACTAGTAAGGAAGAGCTGGAGGATTCATAAGAGACCCACAAAACGCCCATTCGTTACATAAATTAAGTGACAGTTTAATAACATAAAAATAACAGTGATCAACTTGATATAAAAAAATACCTACCAGAGCAAGTAGCGTTCCGAACTATGGACCACGTAATAGCGAGAGAGAGAGAGAGAGAGAGAGAGAGAGAGAGAGAGAGAGAGAATTTTCCAGCACAAGAACGCCCAAATTAAAAACACACGACAGGCAATTATAACGTTACACCCTTCGAGGACGAAGGGGAGATGAGGGAGGGTGGAAAGGAGTTTTCTCTTGTAAGGAGATCATACTTTGGTAATAAAAACTTCATTATCTCTCTCTCTCTCTCTCTCTCTCTCTCTCTCTCTCTCTCTCTCTCTCCCAGATGTGTGAGAGAATGCGGTTGAGAGAAAGGTTACATGAAAAAAATATACTACGATGACCTAGTTAACCATTCAGCACAATCGCCCCAAACATGAATGGAAAGGAGAGAGAGAGAGAGAGAGAGAGAGAGAGAGAGAGAGAGAGAGAGAAGCTTATATTTTCTCTCTTTACTAATTGGAGCTTAAACACTTGCAACGGTGTCATACCATATAACCAATGTTACAAATCCTGGCATTTGCCCCACCCTTAATATAAAGAATTTACACTGTCTTCTGACCAAATTCCTTGTCTTAACTTGAACATGTCTTGTTATTCTTGCCGAATTCACCAATCTCCTAACAGTCTAACTTATCAATTCACAGTTGGCTTTTTAGAATTTTCCAAAAAAGAGTTTTATGTACAGTAATTTATTTTGGCAATTTTTCTCTGTATAGGAAAGGTGTTAGCTGATAGCACATAATAACACTTTCAATTGGGCTCCACAAGGCACTAGAAAAATTGCAAGACCCAGCACTACATGGCTGAGAACTATGAAGCGTGAAGTAGGAGACGATAAATGGCGAATATTTAGATTTAAGAGCTCAAAATAGAGATGACTGGCTAAATTTAACCGAGGCCCTTTGCGTCAATAGGCGTAGGAAGAGATGATGATGACGATGATGAACAAAATGCATCAAAATAGTTTATTTATTGAGAGAAAACACATGGAAAATGGAGAGACGATAAATGGTGAATATTTAGAATTAGGAGCTCAAAATAGAGATGACTGGCTAAATTTAACCGAGGCCCTTTGCGTCAATAGGCGTAGGAAGAGATGATGATGATGAACAAAATGCATCAAAATAGTTTATTTATTGAGAGAAAACACATGAAAAATGGAATGACACATCCACCACTCAAAGAGCCTACACAGGAATATGAGAAAATTCTACTTCACTGTTCAAAAAAAAATTAAGATTTTCCAAATAAAAACTGGTGCGAGAGAAAAAGAGAGGAATTCCCCTGACTAAATTTGCAATGCTCATCCACCATGCCATGATGTTTATCCATTACACCCAGCGTAATGATAAGATGTAGTTCACGGGATAGAGATCCTTGATGGAGGATATCAGATATCAGACCAACATGCCATTGTGAAATAAACAACAAGAGGATTGCAAGCATGCATAAGATATGATGATATTATTATTATTATTATCATTATCATCATCATCATCATTATTATTATTACTATTATTATCATTATTATTATATATTAATTAATTAAATGCAGTAATGTAAACTTCAGGAATATGCAAAAATGTATTATCATTTTTATTAATATTTGTAATATTGTATGCTTGAATTATGTCAGAAAAAAATGTGGGTGGTAGTAGTAGTAGGAGGAGGAGGAGGAGGAGGAGGAGGAGGAGGAGGAGGAGGATCCTTTTAAAGAAAAATGCCAAAGAAGCCGAAAATAGCACAAGAAATTCGAGGCCTCCGACAGAGGCTCATTCTCACAATCTATCATTTGCCTTCACCTGCATCGGAGGAAGCTCTCTCTCTCTCTCTCTCTCTCTCTCTCTCTCTCTCTCTCTTTACGACTTCCTCCAAAGTATTTTAACGATTTCACCTCGTGGGTATAACTCCGGCAAGGTTACTTTAAGTCGGCATCCTCCATATGTGATATATACACTCAATTACCATCTGCGAAAGGTATTTCTCAACTATACGTGAGCACTACCTTATACAGAACATACATTGCGTAAGCAACGCATACATACGTAAGTGTTTGTGTAAGTAATTCTATATGCGAGTCAATAGAGCATTATGTAAACATTGCATATTCAAGTATGACTTAATGACTAAAAGAAAAAGTAACTTAGGATGGATATTCTAAATGAAAAGATGCCTTATATTCTCTGCCCTACTAAACCATTTATATATAAGAGAGAGAGAGAGAGAGAGAGAGAGGAGAGAGAGAGAGAGAGAGAGAGTGACTAATAGAAAAAGTAACTTAGGATGGATATTCTAAATGAAAAGATGCCTTATATTCACTGCCCTACTAAACCATTTAAATGAGAGAGAGAGAGAGAGAGAGAGAGAGAGAGAGAGAGTATCTATACAAGGGAAGGAGCGCCAACCTGTTTCGATACCATATTAATGACTGAATCCTAAACTTCTATAATGAGAGCAATTAAGCATTCGCTTATCTTAATTGATGTCTCTATTTTTTGGCTAAAGAATCAGGCCATATTAGCACAGGTTCAAAGAGCGGAAAATCAGAATTTCTCTCCGTATGTTGCTGTTTGAGGAAGTTCGTAAAAATACACACGTGATCACTTATTGTAGTTAAAATCTACTTTGTGACACTAGCTGAGAGAGAGAGATCACTTGTAGTTAAAATCTACTTTGTGACACTAGTTGGAGAGAGAGAGAGAGAGAGAGAGAGAGAGAGAGAGAGAGAGATTGTAATTTGTATAGAAAAACGAAAAGGAGGATACCGGCTGGCAGACTTCAGTTACTAAACTTTCTGACTGAAAAACTAATTTTTGAAAATTTTTTTAATGCGCCAGTATATTTCAACATTGAGTTTACAAAAATCCTCATACATTTACCTTTTTAACACAAAGATATATTCGTCATGAATAAGTTTAAAACATGACCACTACATTCTCTCTCTCTCTCTCTCTCTCTCTCTCTCTCTCTCTCTCTGCTAACCCGAATCAAATAGCTGCCACTCGGATTGACAATAAAAAATACAGCAACTCATCTATTGTGGCTCTATTTTGTTGCCAATTTCATGCTTTACTTTCTACACTTTCCAAAATCCAACTACTGTATATATACATGACATTCTTTATAAAATGGAACAGGGCATTGTCTAATAGTCAGTCTTACCAACATAACAGAAATAAAATAAACTGAGAAAATGTTAAGTGCATCATTTAAACATAGCAGAAGAATAAAGAACTGAGAAAATGTGAAATCTACTATTTAAAAGTATATGTGAAATTAAAGACATCTTGTTATTAAGTTAAGAAAATAAAGAAATACACGCTATTACGTTAATTCTCTCTCTCTCTCTCTCTCTCTCTCTCTCCCTCTCTCTCTCTCTCTCTCTCTCTCTCTCTCTCCAGGAGTGAAATTATTCATCAAGCTCTCTTGCTCACACACACAATCTGTCATTTTTATCTAGTGAAACATTCAAATCTAAGCGATCCGAGAACAAACATGAATTGCAAAGCTAATGTAGCAATGTCAAAAGTTCACATCACACTAGTTAATGAAAAATACATTAAACATCTAAAATCCACGTTTAAACAGAGAAACAATGTGTACATCTATAGCATAGCCAGGTCCATATATCTTGCAATATGTATCAAAATGGTGTACTTTGTGTATCAGGTGGCTGGGATACAAGGGGACAGGTTGAAAATGAAACACCTCAAAATATTTCTTTAGCCTTATTTTGGGGGGTTTTATTATAAAAAACTTTACAAAACCAGTAAAAGTACGTCATAGAATCAATGCTTCACATTAAAAATATACAGTTGAACATTCTTCTTTAGAATCTTAAAATATAAAATATAGTTTTAATTGTTACCCCATACATCATGTAATATCTTTAGACATTAATCTACTGAAAAAAAATATGGATAAATAATTATCACAAAGCGTTGGGCCGATGGTTGAAGAAAATACAAACGGTCCCTCTTCTATCCAACTTGACCCAAAGTGACTACTGTAACTCTAGGAAACAATTGAACGGCTTGAATAAATATCAAGTTTCCTTTCTAATCAAAAATCCCATTCTCCGGCCCCTCCCCTTTTTACAATATTAATGAATGAAAAGACTCGTGACATGAGTTTTGGGTTGTGGTGGCCGATGTGGTAACGTCCCTGACTGGTGAATCCCAGACTGAAGTTCGAGTCCAGCTCAAACTCGTCAGTTTCTTTGGTCGCTGCAATCTTACCATTCTAGTGAGCTACGGATATGAGGGGTTGGAGGAGTAATCAGCAGCCACTGCTTGGCCCTCCTTGGGCCTAGCTTAGTGGAAAGGGGGAATTGTCCTGCTCGAAAGGGCAATGTCACTACCCCTTGATCCTGCCTTTAAACCTTTAAAGGGATTGCTCTTCGCTAGAAACTTATCCAGTGCATTCGAATTTTCTGAAAATATAATTAGATATATGAAAGAGCAAATATTAAGGGTGGGTGGTAGTGTCAAGATTTTCATTATTGCTGGAACTCGTCGTTAACAAAGGGGCTAAACTTTTATGAGTCTTAAAACTTAACACCAAGTATAAAAGGTCCAAAAAGATTTTGTGGAAGTACTTAATCTAGCCGTGCTGAAGATACGAAACGTTGAAAGCTTTTTTCGTCAAGACGACCTTTTAGGGAGCTCTTAAAACCCTCATGTGGGCCAAGACAAGCTACGTGAAATAAGACTGGACATGCCTGTAACCAGATACCCCGTTGGATTTAAATTCAAAGATAATGTGAGAGAATTATGGAAACGTAGTCAGGATGAGAGGAAGAGGAATGTATAAATATAGAAAGGATTAATGAAGAGACTCTTAAGCTATGGTAAGGACACTTCAAACTCAAAC
>NC_090742.1:22819140-22821640 GCF_036898095.1 Palaemon carinicauda
TCTATAGGAGGACCTTGGGGGAGAGGTGACTTCTTAATCGAACAGCTGAATCAAGGATGAGTCCTTCCAAAAAGATAACATTATATGCATACACAGAAGGCTCGTTTCGCACATCCTATTCTTGAATTTCTATAGGACCTTGGGGGAGAGGTGACTTCTTAATCGAACAGCTGAATCAAGGATGAGTCCTTCCAAAAAGATAACATTATATGCATACACAGAAGGCTCGTTTCGCACATCCTATTCTTGAATTTCTATAGGAGGACCTTGGGGGAGAGGTGACTCCTTAATCCAACAGCTGAATCAAGGATGAGTCCTTCCAAAAAGATAACATTATATGCATACACAGAAGGCTCGTTTCGCACATCCTATTCTTGAATTTCTAGAGGAGGACCTTGGGGGAGAGGTGACTCCTTAATCCAACAGCTGAATCAAGGATGAGTCCTTCCAAAAAGATAACATTATATGCGTACACAGAAGGCTCGTTTCGCACATCCTATTCTTGAATTTCTATAGGAGGACCTTGGGGGAAAGGTGACTTCTTAATCCAACAGCTGAATCAAGGATGAGTCCTTCCAAAAAGATAACATTATATGCATACACAGAAGGCTCATTTCGCACATCCTATTCTTGAATTTCTAGAGAGAGGACACTGGGGGAGAGGTGACTTCTTAATCGAACAGCTGAATCAAGGATGAGTCCTTCCAAAAAGATAACATTATATGCATACACAGAAGGCTCGTTTCGCACATCCTATTCTTGAATTTCTATAGGAGGACCTTGGGGGAGAGGTGACTTCTTAATCGAACAGCTGAATCAAGGATGAGTCCTTCCAAAAAGATAACATTATATGCGTACACAGAAGGCTCGTTTCGCACATCCTATTCTTGAATTTCTATAGGAGGACCTTGGGGGAGAGGTGACTCCTTAATCCAACAGCTGAATCAAGGATGAGTCCTTCCAAAAAGATAACATTATATGCGTACACAGAAGGCTCGTTTCGCACATCCTATTCTTGAATTTCTATAGGAGGACCTTGGGGGAAAGGTGACTTCTTAATCCAACAGCTGAATCAAGGATGAGTCCTTCCAAAAAGATAACATTATATGCATACACAGAAGGCTCATTTCGCACATCCTATTCTTGAATTTCTAGAGAGAGGACACTGGGGGAGAGGTGACTTCTTAATCGAACAGCTGAATCAAGGATGAGTCCTTCCAAAAAGATAACATTATATGCATACACAGAAGGCTCGTTTCGCACATCCTATTCTTGAATTTCTATAGGAGGACCTTGGGGGAGAGGTGACTTCTTAATCGAACAGCTGAATCAAGGATGAGTCCTTCCAAAAAGATAACATTATATGCATACACAGAAGGCTCGTTTCGCACATCCTATTCTTGAATTTCTATAGGAGGACCTTGGGGGAGAGGTGACTTCTTAATCGAACAGCTGAATCAAGGATGAGTCCTTCCAAAAAGATAACATTATATGCATACACAGAAGGCTCGTTTCGCACATCCTATTCTTGAATTTCTAGAGAGAGGACCTTGGGGGAGAGGTGACTTCTTAATCCAACAGCTGAATCAAGGATGAGTCCTTCCAAAAAGATAACATTATATGCATACACAGAAGGCTCGTTTCGCACATCCTATTCTTGAATTTCTATAGGAGGACCTTGGGGGAGAGGTGACTTCTTAATCGAACAGCTGAATCAAGGATGAGTCCTTCCAAAAAGATAACATTATATGCATACACAGAAGGCTCGTTTCGCACATCCTATTCTTGAATTTCTATAGGAGGACCTTGGGGGAGAGGTGACTTCTTAATCCAACAGCTGAATCAAGGATGAGTCCTTCCAAAAAGATAACATTATATGCATACACAGAAGGCTCGTTTCGCACATCCTATTCTTGAATTTCTAGAGAGAGGACCTTGGGGGAGAGGTGACTTCTTAATCCAACAGCTGAATCAAGGATGAGTCCTTCCAAAAAGATAACATTATATGCATACACAGAAGGCTCGTTTCGCACATCCTATTCTTGAATTTCTATAGGAGGACCTTGGGGGAGAGGTGACTTCTTAATCGAACAGCTGAATCAAGGATGAGTCCTTCCAAAAAGATAACATTATATGCATACACAGAAGGCTCGTTTCGCACATCCTATTCTTGAATTTCTAGAGAGAGGACCTTGGGGGAGAGGTGACTTCTTAATCCAACAGCTGAATCAAGGATGAGTCCTTCCAAAAAGATAACATTATATGCATACACAGAAGGCTCGTTTCGCACATCCTATTCTTGAAATCTAGAGAGAGGACCTTGGGGGAGAGGTGACTTCTTAATCCAACAGCTGAATCAAGGATGAGTCCTTCCAAAAAGATAACATTATATGCATACACAGAAGGCTCGTTTCGCACATCCTATTCTTGAATTTCTATAGGAGGACCTTGGGGGAGAGGTGACTCCTTAATCCAACAGCTGAATCAAGGATGAGTCCTT